>NC_084732.1:99074845-99239845 GCF_033978785.1 Entelurus aequoreus | reverse complement strand
GAGGACTATTTAAGCCTGCCTTTGCTAGTCAGTCGTCATGGCGTCATTAGTTGTTTAACCTCATGCCTGGACTACGTAAGTCTTAGTTGTTTCATGCCACAGTTTCGTATTGCTTTCATGCCACAGTTTCGTGTTTGTTCTATGCCAGGGGTGTCCAAACTTTTTCAACTGAGGGCCGCACACTAAAATCAAAGCAAGCGGGGGCCATTTTGATATTTTTTATTTTAAAAACCAATGCGATATATGTATAAAAAATATACATTTAGGCCTCCACTCAGACTTGATCCCGGGGACCCCAAAAGGTTTTGGTCAAAAAAAATATTACAAATGTGTCATTATTTAGTATTATTATTATTATTATTATTCAAGGTTTAAATCTCTAGATCAACATTAGGTCTATCTGTCAATATAACGCTTTTAAAGATTTAAGAAGTATGCCAATTTTGTCAAGGAAAACCGTGTTTTTTTATAGAAAAAAACACAAAATATGCAATATTTTCCCACAATAAAATTTTAAAGTGGAATATTTGAGATTATATAATAATTGGAGTCTTAGAAAGGTCAATAACTCATAACAACATTGATTTTAATTCATTATTTTTTCGAGCAATGACACTTAAAAAAAAAAGTCCCACTAAAATTATTGGGTAAACAAAAAAAAATAAATAAATGAAAATAAATAAATCCAACATTTTTTTTAACTTTTACCACAATAGTCTCAAGATCAACTTCAGATCTGTCCGTCAATTATAAGTTTTATTGTTGTTTATGTTTTTTGTTTGTTCGTTGTAGGCCCTTCTTTAAAAAAACTTTGTTTTTTAAATGGCAACCAAAAAATATGCAACATTTTCCCCCCAAAATATCTCAAAGTGGAATATTTAATGTGAAGTAAATGGAGCCTTTAATAGGTCCATCCATCCATCTTCAACCGCTTATCCGGAATCGGGTCGCGGGGACAACAGCTCCAGCAAAGACCCCCAGACTTCACTCTTTAGAGCAACATTTGCGACTTCCTCCTGGGGAATCCCGAAGCGTTCCCAGGCCAGAGAGGAGATGTAATCCCCCCATCTGGTCCTTGGCCTGCCGCGGGGTCTCCTCCCAGTGGGACGTGCAACGAGGACCTCCCTAGGGAGACGCTCGTGAGGCACCCGCACGAGATGCCCGAACCTTGAATAAGTCAATAATTCATAATGACATTGATTTTGATTCATTAATATTTTTTAAAGTAAGAAACAGCCTGCATGGCAGTTTTGTGTTATTAGAGTAAATAATGCAACATTTTCTTGTTAGATTTCACCTGTTTGCTCTTTTATACCACTTTTTATGTTTTTGTTTTTTTTTCATCGATTTTTTAGAATGTGCCGTGGGGCCGTTGAAAAATTACCTGCGGGCCGCAAATGGCCCCCGGGCCGCACTTTGGACACCTCTGTTATATGCCATAGTTAATGCTAGTTGTTTCATGCCACAGTTTCATGTTTTTTTCATGCCACATTATTGTGTTTGTTCTATGCCATAGTTAATGCTAGTTGTTTCATGCCACAGTTTCGGGTTTGTTTCATGCCACAGTTTTGTGTTTGTTCTATGGCATAGTTAATGCTAGTTGTTTCATGCCACAGTTTCGGGTTTGTTTCATGCCACAGTATTGTGTTTGTTCTATGCCATAGTTAATGCTAGTTGTTTCATGCCACGGTATTGTGTTTGTTCTATGCCATAGTTAATGCTAGTTGTTTCATGCCACAGTTTCGTGTTTGTTTCATGCCACAGTTTCGTGAGGTTCATGTCTATAGTTTCATGTCCTAAGTTTTTGCCTCAGCTTCCGCGTGCGATAGGCACGCTTGCCTTCGGGTTGTTTTCTGTTTTGTATCTCATTGATTTTTTCTTCAAATTAAATCATGTTCCTACCTGCAAGTCCGGTCCGGAGTCATCCGTTTGCCTTCCTGGGAGAACGCTTCGCAGTAAGCGAAAACCTCGTCGTGACAAGAAGGTCTTATCTTTGTCCAGATGAAACACAAATGGAGCTGTTTGGCCGCAATACCCAGCAATATATTTGGAGGAGAAAAGGTGAGGCCTGTAATCCCAGGAAGCCCCCAAGTCAAAAGGTTTGGACACCCTTGGAATAGAGTGTTAATGCCAGAGCCCTGATGCCAGAGTCTGACCCACATTCCTCCTGATTGTTACTAACACAAACTACCAGCGGTGATCCTAACAATTATTGTCGTAGAGCACTGAAATTAATTGTCATTTAATGCGAACAATACTAGGGAAAGTTCGTTGTGTAAATGTTACAGACAACACCTTCAAAGGTGATGGTTGTCTTAAATGTAGGCTGTATCCGGTGTCAGTAGCCTCAGGCAACAGTCAAGCTACCTAAGAAAACATGGGAGCAGATTAAACGCCTCTTTTATTTATTTATTTTCACCCTCATTGCCATTTTGGAGCACATTTTGTATACAAATTCTCCCTTTCCAACCGTCAGCTTCTCCAACTCCCGACAAAGTTGTTCCCTCCCTCCCTGCCGGAGTTGACCAGTGCTTGTAATCCGGTTTACGCTGAACTCCGAGGACCCCACCGTCTTGTTAGCGCCAGAGCAAAGAACAAGTCCATTCATTATTTGGAGGCTGATGAACGACTTGGTCAGACAGTCAGGGAAAGCCGAGGTGTAAATGTTCAACCTCTCATAAATCACGCTGACGGCCAAGTCTAGACCTTAACCTACATGTACTCAAGAGTGATGATCCTTTGTATATTTTTCCCCTAGTTGCGGGGAAAAAATAGTTTCGCAATAGTTCCATGTCGCTGCATCTCCGAGCTATCCATAGCATCTACGATTTGTGTCGAAATGTGCAAAACTTCAAACAGTTGAAGTTTAAACATTACAAAAAAATGCGTTATTTAAGAAAATAAACCTTAAAGGCCTACTGAAAGCCACTACTAGCGACCACGCAGTCTGATAGTTTATATATCAATGATGAAATCTTAACATTGCAACACATGCCAATACGGCCGGGTTAACTTATAAAGTGCCATTTTAAATTTCCCGCCACACTTCCGGTTGAAAACGTCTAGATATGATGACGTATGCGCGTGACGTCAACGGTTGATACGGAAGTATTGGTACCCCATTTGAATCCAATACAAAAAAGCTCTGTTTTCATTTCAAAATTCCACAGTATTCTGGACATCTGTGTTGGTGAATCTTTTGCAATTTGTTTAATGAACAATGGAGACTGCAAAGAAGAAAGTTGTAGGTGGGATCGGTGTATTAGCGGCGGACTACAGCAACACAGCCAGGAGGACAGAGATGGATAGCAGACGCGCTAGCCGCTGAACTCACCTTAACTTCCTCCGTCTCGCCGACCGCATCTGTGATCGGGTGAAGTCCTTCGTCGCAACGTCGATCGCTGGAACGCAGGTGAGCACGGGTGTTGATGAGCAGATGAGGGCTGGCTGGCGTAGGTGGATAGCTAATGTTTTTCGCATAGCTCTGTGAGGTCCGGTTGCTAAGTTAGCTTCAATGGTGTCGTTAGCAACAGCATTGTTAAGCTTCGCCAGGCTGGAAAGCATTAACCGTGTATTTACCTGTCCATGGTTTAATAGTATTGTTGATCTGTTGTTCTGTCTATCCTTCCAGTCAGGGATTTATTTATTTTGTTTCTATCTGCATTTGAGCCCAATGCTATCACGTTAGCTCAGTAGCTAAAGTGCTTCACCGATGTATTGTCGTGGAGATAAAAGTCACTGTGAATGTCCATTTCGCGTTCTCGACTCTCATTTTCAAGAGGATATTGTATCCGAGGTGGTTTAAAATACAAATCTGTGATCTACAATAGAAAAAGGAGAGAGTGTGGAATCCAATGAGCCAGCTTGTACCTAAGTTACGGTCAGAGCGAAAAAAAAATATGTCTTGCACTGCATTCTAGTCCTTCACTCTAACGTTCCTCATCCACAAATCTTTCATCCTCGCTCAAATTAATGGGGTAATCGTCGCTTTCTCGGTCCGAATCGCTCTAGCTGCATTGAAAACAATAGGAAAATGTGAGGAGCCTTTCAACTGTTGACGTCACGCTACTTCCGGTACAGGCAAGGCTTTTTTGATCAGCGACCAAAAGTTGCAACTTTATCGGCGATGTTCTCTACTAAATCCTTTCAGCAAAAATATGGCAATGAAATGATGAAGTATGACACATAGAATGGATCTGCTATCCACGTTTAAATTAAAAAAAATCATTTTAGTAGGCCTTTAATTACATTGCCAAAAAGCAGCGGTTCCCAAGTTTTTTGACCACAGGACCCAACTTTTGAACTACACAGGGGCCTGGAACCTACTTGAATAGTAACACTTTTGATTTTATAAATAAAGTTGATTTGATTTGATTTGATTTAATGGTATTCAATAATTATGTCTAGCCTACTTACAGTTTACAACTTTGTCAAATAACGTGAAAGCACTTGTTAATCGCAACAATTATTATCACGGCTTAGGTCAGGCTGATTACAAAAAAATAAATACTAATCAAATATACTGAAAAAAAAAAAAATTGACTCAAACTGATGAAAAATACATACAATTACGCAGTGCCAAAATAAATCCGTTTTAACTAAACTGTTATAAGACGAGCCTGTCATTCTCAACATTGAGCAAGTGCAGCAGGGAAGTGCACGGGAAGCATGAACCGCCTAGCAACAATGTTCGATACCAATATTTTGGTACTGGTACGAAAAAAGTATTTTGATACGTTTCTAAATAAAGGGGATCACAAAAAAATGGCATTATTGGCTTTACTTTAACAAAAATAATAATAAAAAACACATGTTTATCATTGCAATTAAATAACTATTTTGGTCTTAAATAAAATAGTGAACATACAAGACAACTTGACTTTTAGTAGAAAGTAAACAAACAAAGGCTCCTAATTAGTCTGCTGACATATGCAGTAGTATATTGTGTCATTTATATACCTATTATTTTTTCATGATTATTAAGGACAAGCTGTAAAAAAATGTATTAATAATCTACTTGTTCATTTACTGTTAATATCTGCTTATTTTCTGTTTTAACATGTTATATCTACACTTCTGTTAAAATGTAATAATCACTTATTCTTCTCTTGTTTGATACTTTACATTAGTTTTGGATGATACCACACATTTTGGTATGGATCCGATACCAAGTAGTTACAGGATCATACATTGGTCATATTCAAAGTCCTCATGTGTCCAAGGACATATTTCCTTAGTTTGTAAACATAATCTAAATTACAAAAAAAAGGAAATACGATTTTGTAATGATAAAAAATATCGATGTAATGATCGTAGTATCAACTAAATAGGGCTATTCTACTCGGTATCATTACAGTGGATGTCAGGTGTAGATCTACCCATGGTGTTTGTTTACATTGTGACGCCGGTGAGCTATTGTATCCTCCTATGGTGTGTAGTGAAGCATTTTTAGCTATTCCTCGTCCTGCAGTGATAATGATACTTCACCTTTATCTTTACTTTTCAAGCCTAAATGCGTCAGTTCTCCCTTTTCTGCAGACACACCGTTAGGGATGATGTTTGATAAGAAATTATCGAGTTAGAGCCCAATATCGAATCCTCTTATCGAACCGATTCCTTATCGATTATTTATCGATTCTAGATAGGTTGTTGTATATGGAAAAAAAACCCACAATATTTGGTTTAACAAAAGCTCACTTTTATTTTATAAGAAAAAAAAAAAAAAATAATAATAAATAAATATTTACTGTTACCCCCCTAAAAAAATAAAATACATAAATATTGACTGTTGTTACCCAAAGTATATTAAGGGGGATTTTTCAGAAAAACAAAAATATACAGTAACACAAAAACAACCTGTCTCTGTGATCACTATAGGTGTATAAATAATAATATAGTGTTAAATAAAATCATTCCCTTGTGCACAAAACTGAAAATAATACAGCTCTCCGAAAAGTGCACTTCTGCTGCTATTGGAACACACTAACTACACACACTATGACAATAAGAACACCACTGCCATCAATCAACAATTATTTCCCCCTTACATGAGAGTGAAGCCTGGCAATAATTGCATATTGCCTGTTTTGCCCTCACTACACGTGTTGAGGTTATACAGCTTGGCAGACAGCTAACAAACAATCCAAAGCAGACTAATCCATTTAGGCTCTTTATTGTTGTTGATCCTGCTTTGTATTTTCCTATCTTTACTTTTGTCTTGCACTGGACTGTTATTTTGTTTTTTTTAAAACTGAAATACACACAATGACAAATGTATAAGCTATGTGATTCAATTAACATACTGAAATGTAATACACAACATGTAAATATTAGCTTCACACAAATATACAGTACTATCATCAAACAAATACTTATGAGTGTTCAAACTATTTCGATGGTGGAAATACACGACTGGCAGCCATTTTACGTCCTCAAAACATCCATTGAAACAGTGCACAAAAGTTGTTTTTCAATAGACATCTTACCACCTTAATATTGAGTTACATAAACAAGTTAAACCGTTTACTTACAGACTTATCTTTTCCAAGGCTTGTAGGAGCTAACACAACTTGTCTACTTCTCAATTGTCTCATGAACTGAACTGACTCGCCAAACTAATGACGCATAGTATTTTCATATCGCCACAAGGTGTCAGTAAGAGTCTACAATCAAATGGGCATAACATTGCGTCTCACAGGGCATTTCCTGTGGGAATTGATTCGTTCTCAGGGATTTGAATAAAGAACCAACTATTTTTCTCTACTCTCTTTCTATGCCACATCAACGTGGAATGCGCTCCCAACTGGTATAAAAGAAAGGGCATCTCTATCCTCCTTCAAAACCGCAATACAAGTTCACCTCCAGGCAGCTACAACCCTAAACTAACACCCTCCCCGGATTGCTAATAATCAAATGTAAACAATCAAATGCAGATACTTTTTCTTATGCCTTCTGATCTCTCTCGATCTCTCTCTCTCTCTCTCTCTCTCTCTCTCTCTCTCTCTCTCTCTCTCTCTCTCTCTCTCTCTCTCTCTCTCTCTCTCTCTCTCTCTCTCTCTCTCTCCCTCTCTCTCTCTCTCTCTCTCTCCATGTCCACTACTTGATGTCCATATTCTACCCCCCCCCCCTCCACACCCCTGATTGTAAATAATGTAAATAATTAATTGTGATTATCTTGTGTGATGACTGTATTATGATGATAGTATATATCTGTATCATGAATCAATTTAAGTGGACCCCGACTTAAACAAGTTGAAAAACGTATTCGGGTGTTACCATTTAGTGGTCAATTGTACGGAATATGTACTTCACTGTGCAACCTACTAATAAAAGTCTCAATCAATCAAAAACTATAGTGGTCTCGATAACGGGAACCGGTTCTCAAAAAGGGATTCGAGTCCATGGAATCGGTTCTTTTCTTATCGAACAACCGGGATAATCGGTTTCGAACATCATCCCTACACACCGTGTCTGCTTGTAAGTACTCTGTGTGCGTGCGCTGCCGAACATGCTCATCTGCTTGTGACGGGAACTGGTGTTTTTCAAAGGGAGTGTATAGTACCATCTATGATTCATTAGTACTGCGGTACTTTACTAGTACCGGTATATCGTACAACCCTACATTGCACTGATATTTTACATGGAACTGCTTATTAACATACATTGTTGACTTATGTTCATTAACAAATGTGATATATTGAAACTTTAACTATCGGGTCTGGTTAATAACCCAATGATGGACTTAAGTAAAAATAATAGATACATTTAAATAGTTTTTTAGACATACAAGATGCAAAAGCATGGCCAAGAAAGCAACATATGAACGTGAACAAGCTTGATTTCTTTTGGACGGTGACTAAGTTGAATTTCTTGTACTCGCTGTACTTCTTTTTCCAGGCTGGCTTTTTTTTTTTTTTTTTTTTTTTACAATTTGAGAGTGCAGCTGTGCAACCTTTCCACATTATCTATTTCAAAATGCCATCCCACTTGTCAACATGACATCATAGTAAGGTCAGCACCCCAATCTATCCTCCTCCTGAGGCTACCTGCTTTAGTTGTGTCTCCCAGCAAATTGGAAAGTGCTGCTCATTGACACCCAGACATCTTCATTTGGCGGGAAAAAAAAAACACCAAATAAAAACTGTACGTTGAAAATCGGCAAACCCGAAATGCTTGGGTTTAGAGAAAAAGACTAGGTAAAATGTTTCCCAAAAAAATGTTAAAAAGAGAAAATGCATACTGTGTGATGAGTGGAGTATACCACGACGTTTAAAAACCAAAATATATTCTAATGCTATTTCTCTTTAAATATTGTGTTAATGGCGTTAAATATGATCAAAAACGACACAGCTGTTGTGTTGTTGTTTTTTTGTGTTCTGATCTACTTTCATGATGAAAACATTGTGTTTTGGTTCTATATACCAGTGTTTTTCAACCTTTTTTGAGCCAAAGCACATTTTTTGCGTTGAAAAAATGCAGAGGCACACCACCAGCAGAAATCATTAAAAAACGAAACTCGGTTGACAGTAAAAAGTCGTTGTCGCAATTGTTGGATATGACTTTAAACCAGGGGTCACCAACACGGTGCCCGCGGGCACCAGGTAGCCCGTAAGGACCAGATGAGTCGCCCGCTGGCCTGTTCTAAAAATAGCTCAAATAGCAGCACTTACCAGTGAGCTGCCTCTATTTTTTGAATGTTATTTATTTACTAGCAAGCTGGTCTCGCTTTGCCCGACATTTTTAATTCTAAGAGAGACAAAACTCAAATAGAATTTGAAAATCCAAGAAAATATTTTATAGACTTGGTCTTCACTTGTTTAAATAAATTAATATTTTTTTTACTTTGCTCCTTATAACTTTCAGAAAGACAATTTTAGAGAAAAAATACAACCTTAAAAATGATTTTAGGATTTTTAAACACATATACCTTTTTACCTTTTAAATTCCTTCCTCTTCTTTCCTGACAATTTAAATCAATGTTCAAGTTGTTGTTTTTTTTTATTGTAAAAAATAATAAATACATTTTAATTTAATTCTTCATTTTAGCTTCTGTTTTTTCGACGAATATTATTTGTGAAATATTTCTTCAAACTTATTACGATTAAAATTCAAAAAAATTACTCTGGCAAATCTAGAAAATCTGTACAATCAAATGTACATCTTATTTCAAAGTCTTTTGAATTTATTTTAAAAATTTTGTTCTGGAAAATCTAGAAGAAATAATGATTTGTCTTTGTTAGAAATATAGCTTGGTCCAATTTGTTATATATTCTAACAAAGTGCAGATTGGATTTTAACCTATTTAAAACATGTCATCAAAATTCTAAAATTAATCTTAAACAGGAAAAATTACTAATGATTTTTCCATAAATTCTTTTTTTAAGTTTTTCTCTTCTTTTTTTTCGGTTGAATTTGGAATTTTAAAGAGTCGAAATTGAAGATAAACTATGTTTCAAAATTTAATTGTCATTTTTTTAGTGTTTTCTCCTCTTTTAAACAGTTCAATTTAGTGTAAATATCATTAATTATTAATAATAACATAGAGTTAAAGGTAAATGATGGTATCAAACTGTATCAAACTGGTAGCCCTTCGCATTAATCAGTACCCAAGAAGTAGCTCTTGGTTTCAAAAAGGTTGGTGACCCCTGCTTTAAACCATAACCAAGCATGCATCTCTATAGCTCTTGTCTCAAAGTAGGTGTACTGTCACCACCTGTCACATCACGCCCTGACTTATTTGGAGTTTTTTGTTGTTTTCCTGTGTGTAGTGTTTTACTTCTTGTCTTGCACTCCTATTTTGTTGTGGATTGTCATGGCATTTACGTATGTACTTTGTGGACGCCGTCTGCTCCACACGCTGTAAGTCTTTGCTGTCGTCCAGCATTCTTTTTTTGTTTACTTTCATTTTTTTCCATTGAAAAAATTCTGAGGCACCCCACCAGCAGAAAGCATTAAAAAATGAAACTCAGCAGCTGATATTGACAATAAAAAGTTGTTCTCGCAATTGTTTGATATGAATTCCAACCATAACCCAGAATGCATCACTATAGCTCTTGTCTCAAAGTAGGTGTACTGTCACCACCTGTCACATCCCGCCGTGACAAATTTGGAGTTTTTTGGTGTTTTCCTGTGTGTAGTGTTTTAGTTCTTGTCTTGCGCTCCTATTTTGGTGGCTTTTCCTCTTTTTTTTGGTATTGTCCTGTAGCAGTTTCATGTCTTCCTTTGAGCAATATTTCCCGCATCTACTTTGTTTTAGCAATCAAACATATTTAAGTTGTTTTTATCCTTCTTTGTGGGGACATTGTTGATTGTCATGTCATGTTCGGATGCACTTTGTGGACGCCGTCTTTGCTCCGCAGTAAGTCTTTGCTGTCGTCCAGCATTCTGTTTTTGTTTACTTTGTAGCCAGTTCAGTTTTAGTTTCGTTCTGCATAGCCTTCCCTAAGCTTCAATGCCTTTTCTTAGGGGCACTCACCTTTTGTTTATTTTTGGTTTAAGCATTAGACACCTTTTTACCTGCACGCTGCCTCCCGCTGTTTCCGACAGCTACAAAGCAATTAGCTACCGGCTGATATGGAAGAGCATTACACGGTTACTCTGCCGAGCTCAAGACAGCACCGACACTCAACAACAACACATCATTTGCAGACTATAATTACTGCTTTGCAAAAAATATTTTTAACCCAAATAGGTCACATTACATTATGTGCATGAACTATTTCTGTTCAAAATTGTTTTAAAAGGTCAAATGTTTACTTAAATGAAGTAAATGCTAGTGCCATTATCTTGACATAATGTCATGCGCTCTGCATTACATTTCCTGAAACCAGCAAACTTATAATAAAAACTAATTTATTGTTCTTAATGGAAAGGCAACAAGGCAAGCGCTTGTTACTCTCGGGGTCTCCTAGCCGCTCAGGGAAATCATATTGTCTAAAAATGCATTTTTCCATGGATAACATGACATAATCGCGCCAAGTGCGTGCTCTTTCAGTCAATTAGTGCGCATATAAACAGCCCTGCCCCCGGCCAAAATGTTTTTAATTGTAATTTTGAGGAATTTATCTGAATGTGCATGAACTATTTCTGTTCAAAATTGTTTGAAATGTCAAATGTTTAAATATTAACTGTCAGTTTACTGTACTGTGCCAACTGTACTACTATATGAGTACTTTTGTTACTATTGTTTCATTTAAAATAAAACAGCAAAGTCCATTTGGCTGTCGTCTGTTTTAATTATGAGACACAATTGTGTTCAGGTCATGATTTTTTTTTTCAAGCTTGAAAAATAGAAATGGTTACTTTAAAAAAGTAGTTTCATACTTGTGAGTGTCGATGACACAGCTTTGCAACAGTTGATATTCTAGTTTCAAGCCTGTTTTACGCAATATAGGTCATAACATTAAGCTGTAATATCTTACTAAAATAATTTAGGACCCAAAACCTTAAAACAAGTAAAAGACTCTAACGTAAAATCTGCTTAATGAGAAACATAATCTTATTAGACAGAAAATAAGCAAATTTCACCCTTATTTGAGATATTTCATCTTACTTAGATTTCCGTTTTTGCAGTCTGTGTAGTGTGGAGAATGCATATATGTTTAAGAGTTTTTTCTTTATTCATAGTCATGTTTAAAGCAGCTAGTGTTTTTCCATTTGTACTCTTTCTATTTTTTTTAGGAATATGTCCGCAAGTAAACTGTGTGTGTTACCTTGAAGGCTTGCAATGCAGGAGTTGGAGTACTCCCTTATATCTTATCTGTAGTAGAACAATGAGCCTGTATTCCTTTCTGGACATGGTGGGGGCTGTTTGCGTATTCAAGAAGTTGTCTCTTCCTGTTTGAATGTTAGACCATCCCGAGATGACGGTATGACTGTATTGATGTGGGCTGGTCTCCTGAAGCTTTAGTAAAATTTGATAATATTCCTATTCTGTCTTGATAGTCCTTCTTACTCTGCATATATGTCATCTGAAAGAATTTGGGATTGACCAGTGACTTTAATTCCCTGGGAGGAAAGGCTGGCCAGATGCAACAGTAGCTTCTCGAGTCCTTAGACTAGCAACATGTTCAGTCTGGATGCGTTTTTTTCTTCCCATTAGATCATGCATTCGGTTCCATCTCCCCACACCCTGATTAAGATAAGTGGTAAAAACAAAAAAATCATGGTTGGATGAAAAACTGTAAAGTCAACAAATGAATAAACAACTACTTAAATATGTCTGTCTATTGCCAAACAGCGTCGGCCAATAAAATTAATTAAAATTTTAACATGTAACATGCCTTTTAAAAAGAACAACAAACCTTTAGATACAAAAAAATATTGTAATGAGAATTGTAAAAATAATGTACAACATTTACTTTAGGGGATGGACCTCTACAGTACCTTCCAGCTGCTTCTCCGTCAAACACACCAACAGCAGCTTTTCAATGTTTCCACGGATGAACGTCCGCAGATATTTTTTTCCCACGCCCGACCAGCCATATTTTTGATTACCGTATTTTTCGGACTATAAGGCGCACTTAAAAATTTTTTAAGTTTTCTCAAAAATCGACAGCGCGCCTTATAGCCCGATGCGCCTAACGCACGGAATATTTCTGGCTGTGCTTACCGACCTCGAATAAATTTCATTTGGTACACGGTGTGATGATAAGTGTGACCAGTAGATGGCAGTCACACATAAGAAATACATGGACCACAATGGAAACAAGCCTGTTGGCTTTTTGTGCCATCCATTTGCCTTTTTAAAGCATTAGTGAAGTAAAGTGAATTATATTTACATAGCGCTTTTCTCTAGTGACTCAAAGCGCTTTACATAGTGAAACCCAATATCTAAGTTACATTTAAACCAGTGTGGGTGGCACTGGGAGCAGGTGGTGTAAAGTGTCTTGCCCAAGGACACAACGGCAGTGACTAGGATGGCGAAAAGCGGGAATCGAACCTGGAACCCTCAAGTTGCTGGCACGGCCACTCTACCAACCGAGCTTTGCCGCCCCCATCCCGCATCCATTACATGGATTCAATTCTTTGAGATTTCAATAAACTTGTCAATCAATCAATCAATATGTGTAGACTGCAATATGATGGCAGTCACACATAAGAGATACGTGTAGACTGCAATATGATGGCAGTCACATATAAGATATACTGTATGTGTAGACTGCAATATGATGGCAGTCACACATAAGAGATACGTGTAGACTGCAATATGATGGCAGTCACACATAAGAGATACGTGTAGACTGCAATATGATGGCAGTCACACATAACAGATACGTGTAGACTGCAATATGATGGCAGTCACACATAAGAGATATGTGTAGACTGCAATATGATGGCAGTCACACATAAGAGATATGTGTAGACGGCAATATGATGGCAGTCACACATAAGAGATACGTGTAGACTGCAATATGATTGCAGTCACACATAAGAGATACGTGTAGACTGCAATATGATGGCAGTCACACATAAGAGATACATGTAGACTGCAATATGATGGCAGTCACATATAAGATATACTGTATGTGTAGACTGCAATATGATGGCAGTCACACATAAGAGATACATGTAGACTGCAATATGATGGCAGTCACATATAAGAGATACGTGTAGACTGCAATATGATGGCAGTCACATATAAAATATACTGTATGTGTAGACTGCAATATGATGGCAGTCACACATAAGAGATACATGTAGACTGCAATATGATGGCAGTCACATATAAGAGATACGTGTAGACTGCAATATGATGGCAGTCACATATAAGAGATACGTGTAGACTGCAATACGATGGCAGTCACATATAAGAGATATGTGTAGACTGCAATATGATGGCAGTCACACATAAGAGATATATGTAGACTGCAATATGACTCAAGTAAACAACACCAAAATGTTATATGTTCCATTGAAAATATAGAACATTACACACGACGCTCAAAAATCTATCAAAATGTTTTAGTACGACTTTGGTAAGCTATGAAGCCACACCGCTTGATGGATTGTACTGTACTTCAACATACGAGTACTATTATGGTGTGTGTATAAGGTGATACATATTATCTGGTGTTTTGTTTCACAATATTATGCAAAAGAAACTTGTCTTACCTTCTGTTACCTGCTGATCTGTATTTGGGATCTGCATAAGTCCTGAAAATGTGCGCATGTCCGCCTTTGTAGTCGGTGTCGACGCCGTACTCGATAATCTTCTTCTTTTTCTCTATCTTCTTGTTATGGGACATTCATCCTCCGCTGTTGTCATTTCTAATATAAAGTAGTGTAAAGTTCTTACTTATATCTGTCAGTGAACTCGCCATGAAAGCACTAAAACATACCGGTGTAGTGAGTTTACATTATTCACCCAAGGAACTTTAGTTATTAGAGAGTTCCGGTCGGACGGTTTTTCACGGGACACATTTCCGGCTTAGTGAGCCACGGATGAGGAGATGCTGATCCGTTATTGATGGAAGTAAAGTCTGAATGTCATTAAAACTGTTAGCGCCATCTTGTGGCACTTCTTCCACTCCTGTCCTGTATAGGTCACTTATATTTAGTTAAGGTAATGGTGTTAAAAATATTGATAGGTACAGTCGTGGTCAAAAGTTTACATACACTTGTAAAGAACATAATGTCATGGCTGTGTTGAGTTTGTAATAATTTATAATAATTAACAAAAGTTTCCTCCAAAAGGTCTTATCGTTGTCCGTGTGATGAAACAAAAATTCCCAAGTATCGTTAGCATTGACTGCCCACTTATTTCAGTACTCTACGACAATAATTGTTAGGAATACCACTGGTAGTTTGTGTTAGTAACAATCAGGAGGAATCGGGGTCGGACACTGGAATCAGGGCCCTGGCATTAACACTCTATTCCAAGGGTGTTTAAACCTTTTGACTTGGGGGCTTCCTGGGATTAAAGGCCTCACATTTTCTCCTCCAAACATATTGCTGGGTATTGTGGCCAAACAGCTCCATTTTTGTTTCATCTGACATCACATGGACAAAGATAAGACCTTCTGGAGGAAAGTTCTGTGGTCATAGGAAACAAAAATTGAGCTGTTTGGCCACAATACCCAGCAATATGTTTGGAGGAGAAAAGTTGAGGCCTTTAATCCCAGGAACACCACACCTACCGTTAAGCATGGTGGTGGTAGTATTATGCTCTGGGCCTGTTTTGCTGCCAATGGAACTGCTGCTTTACAGAGAGTACATGGACAAATTCTTCAGGACAACCTAAAATCATCAGCTCGGAGGTTGGGTCTTGGGAGCAGTTGGGTGCATACTTGCCAACCCTCCCAATTTTCCCGGGAGAGTCCCGAATTTCAGTGCCCCATCCGAAAATCTCCTTTGGCAACCTTTCTCACGAATTTCTCCCGATTTCCACCCGGACAACAATATTGGGGGCTTGCCTTTAGCGCCCTCTCTCACCTGAAACCTTCATCCTTTAACGGCCGCATGCTGTCCTCGGTCACGTCCGCTTTTCCTCCATATAAACACCGTGCCGGCCCAGTCACATAACATCTATGGCTTTTGGAACTCAGTGCACACACAACAACCTATCTGGATTCGATAAGAGATTCGATAAGGAATCGGTTCTATAAGAGGATTCGATAAGAGGATTCGATAATGGCATCGGCATCGATAATTCCTTAACGAACATCATCCCTATCCTTCACTGGCCGCCGTTTGATAAGAGATTCGATAAGGAATCGGTTCTATAAGAGGATTCGATAATGGCATCTGCATCGATCATTTCTTAACGAACATCTTCCCTATCCTTCACTGGGCGCTGCTTCCGGCCGGACAATAATAACGGTTACACCTCGAAGTCAAGTGCGGCAATCAGAACAGAAGAAGAAGAAGAAGACGAAGCAGAAGAAGAGACATGGCGACGACGAGTAAGAAGAAGAAGTACGCTTGCAAGTTCCAAGATGATTAGGGCTCTACGCCCGCCTATTGAAGGGAGAGCCTCTGTGCCACAACTTGACATTTATTGGATGTCATTTTGGTTCCCTGGCTTTTCATTATTCAACAATTTCTTTCCTATTTTTTATTTTATTTCAATTCTTTTTTTAACCTTTCTCAACTTTAGTGCCAAACGTTGTGAAATCTTCAAAGAGTTTGAGCCTTCTGAATATCTCCCTAATTCTGAGGTCTCAAGGTTGGCAAGTATGGTTGGGTGCAGTGGCGTGCGGTGAGGTTCATGGCTGGTGAGGAGGCACTGACTTCATCACAGTCAGATTTACAAACATATGAACCCTAAAGAGTATCTTATTCACCATTTGATTGGCAGCAGTTAACGGGTTATGTTTAAAAGCTCATACCAGCATTCTTCCCTGCTTGGCACTCAGCATCAAGGGTTGGAATTGGGGGTTAAATCACCAAAAATTATTCCCGGGCGCGGCGCCGCTGCTGCCCACTGCTCCCCTCACCTCCCAGGGGGTGATCAAGGCGATGGGTCAAATGCAGAGGACAAATTTCACCACACCTAGTGTGTGTGTGACAATCATTAGTACTTTAACTTAACTTTAACTTTACACATACAAACTGTAGCACACAAAAAAGCACATTTAATAAAATTAAACGTTATTATGGTCTTACCTTTACTTTTAAATGAAGTCCATGCGCAGCTCCTTTTGAACAAAAGCATCAATAACTTGTTTATAGAAGTCTTCCTTATCTTTCTTCAGTTTTAAAAGTCTCTCTGTCTCGATGGAGATCTTCCTTTAATTATTACCTCCTGCTTCGATTGAAAGTCCAATTTAGAAAACTGTTTTATTTTAGATACGTAATCCTTCATGTTAATAGTTCAGGCAAGAGGAAAAAATAAACGATCGCTGCTAACTGTTGCTCCTTGTTGTCACTTCTTCTGCAGCCGAGTAGTCGCAAGAATGATCTCTGGGATCACTACCGCCCTCTACCACCAGGAAGCGGGATTACTGCGAGCCTCACACAGTGCGTCTTCGCAGCCGTTTTATGATCGCTCAGCACAAGAAATACCTTACACACATACAGTTGTTGACCAAATACACTGTACATTATATACCCCAGCTAACTAAACTATGGACATGTATAATATAGTTTGTATAGCAATACGGTCTCACTGCACAGCAGGCCAGAAGTTAGCCGAGTCAGTGCGCAATCCATGGTGAGGCTCAACTCAGTGACGTGCCTCAACTGGCTGGTGACTCACCGCAAATCTCTTCTTAGTATTTGAACGGCAAATGTGAAAATTCAGCGATTTTGAATAAAAATGATCTAAAACTGGTGAAGTTAAATGGAAAATAACTTTATAGTATAATCACTGTATACATATAACAATTTAATTATTTTTTTTTCTTTTTACATTTTTTTTCTTTCCTTGATGTCACGTGAGGCCCCGCCTCACCTGCCTCTCCTGACTGCATGTCACTGGTTGGGTGTTCCAACAGGACAATGACCCCCAAACACACGTCAAAAGTGGTAAAGGAATGGCTAAATCAGGCTAAAATGAAGGTTTTAGAATGGCCTTCCCAAAGTCTTGACTTAAACGTGTGGACAATGCTGAAGAAACAAGGCCATGTCAGAAAACCAACACATTTAGCTGAACTGTGCCAATTTTGACAAGAGGAGTGGTCAAAAACTCAACCAGAATCTTGTTCCCAGGGAATTTAAGTTGCTGGTCACTCCCAAGTTCTTTTGATGACACATAAGCTGAGTAAGAAGGACCACCAGAAACAGAATAGGTATTTTGTAATTTATTTCCAAACCTTGGAAATAGAATGAGACCAGTCCAGCACAGAGCATTCACTAGCGCAGCTAAAACTGGTCTAATCTAAAATAAGGAAGCCTTCTCTTCTATAATGTGTTTCTCGCTCCGGCCAGACCACATGCCCATTGTCCTCCTCAGCTGGACACAGGAACAGATAAGGAAAAGGAGTTATAGCCACTCCCTGCATACCAAAGCTTCAAGGTTGACACACAGTACTTGCAGACAACCAAAAGAGAACAACTGGAAGAACACTAGCTGTTTTGTAATATGACTATGAAAATAAAGAAGTAACACTTAAATATGGATATATGTAAATATCTGCCTCCGTCACTACCAAAAGCGCCTTATTGCATTGCAACTTGCCAAGGGACTTGTAAGCAAATATTAAAGGCCTACTGAAATATTTTTTTAAATTTAAACGGGGATAGCAGATCCATTTTATGTGTCATACTTGATCATTTTGCGATATTGCCATATTTTTGCTGAAAGGATTTAGTATAGAACAACGTCGGTAAAGTTCGCAACTTTTGGTCTCTGATAAAAAAAAGCCTTGCCCCTACCGGAAGTAGCGTGACGTTGTCAGTTGTTCACTTCCTCATATTTCCCTATTGTTTTCAACGCAGCTAGAGCTATTCGGACCGAGAAAGCGACGATTACACCATTAATATGAGCGAGAATGATAGATTCGTGGATGAGGAACGTTAGAGTGACGGACTAGAATGCAGTGAAATACATATCTTTTTTCGCTCTGACCGTAACTTAGGTACAAGCTGGCTCATTGGATTCCACACCCTCTCCTTTTTCTATTGTGGATCACAGATTTGTATTTTAAACCACCTCGGATACTATATCCTCTTGAAAATGAGAGTCGAGAACGCGAAATGGACATTCACAGTGACTTTTATCTCCACGACAATACATCGACGAAGCTCTTTAGCATGAGCTAACGTGATGGCATCTGTCTCAAATGCAGATAGAAACAAAATAAATAAATCCCTGACTGGAAGGATAGACAGAAGATCAACAATACTATTAAACCATGTACACGGTTAATAATTCTCAGCCTGGCAAAGCTTAACAATGCTGTTGCTAATGACGCTAAGGCTAACTTAGCAACTTAGCAACCGGACCTCACAGAGCTATGATAAAAACATTAGCGCTCCACCTACGCCAGCCAGCCCTCCCCTGCTCATCAACACCCGTGCTCACCTGCGTTCCAGCGATCGACGGCGCGACAAAGGACTTCACCCCAACACATATGTGGTTGGCGGCTAGCATCGGCTGGCGCGTCTGCTATCCAAGTAAGTCCTTCTTGTTGTGTTGCTACAGCCAGCCGCTAATACACCGATCCCACCTACAACTTTCTTCTTTGCAGTCTCCATTGTTCATTAAACAAATTGCAAAAGATTCACCAACGCAGATGTCCAGAATACTGTGGAATTATGAGACGAAAACAGAGCTTTTTTGTATTGTATTCAATGGGGAAGGCATACCTCTGTTCCCCTGGCTACGTCATGCGCATACGTCATCCTCCAAAGGCTTTTTCAACCGGAAGTTTAGCGGGAAATTTAAAATTGCACTTTATAAGTTAACCCGGCCGTAATGGCATGTGTTGCAATGTTAAGATTTCATCATTGATATATAAACTATCAGACTGCGTGGTCGGTAGTAGTGGCTTTCAGTAGGCCTTTAACATTACTGTATGTATACTTTTGACCCAGCAGATTTGCTCACATTTTCAGTAGACCCATAATAAATTCATAAAAGAACCAAACTTCATGAATGTTTTTTGTGACCAACAAGTATGTGCTCCAATCACTCTACTAATAAGAGTTGTAGAAATGATTGGAAACTCAAGACAGCCATGACATGATGTTCTGTACAACTTTTGACCACGACTGTATATGTATCGGCAATACCAGTATTACTCTCACTATTCAAATGTGCCGTATCAGCCACCCCTAATAAGTTTGCTCATCTCTTTCGGAAGAAAAGTCGGACAGAAGCACACGAGATAACGAAGGTAAATGATTTGTTTGTTCCCTTATTAGAATAGCCGGGGCCTCATCTCACAGCAGAAGACGATCCAGAGGCGGGCGGTAAAAAAAAAAAAAGGATCCCAGACAATTAGTGCGTGTGCCCTCGGATGGTCTCGGTATCGCCCGGGGCGATGGCGTGCCTTTACCTGGGGTGCACGTCCGGCACGTTTAATTGGACAGCTGCTCAGCATTAACATTCAGCCGCACAGGCACACGCGTCGTGGCTCCTTTATTGTGACAAATATGAGGCCTATTTATTGCTCTCCCCTGGATGGTAAATAGAAGGTTACATGGCACACCCAAGCTTTAATTGCGTTGTTGGGGGGAAGGCGATTTCCAGCCATGGTGGCCCTGACGCGCTCACGAGACGAAACACGCTACGTTTTGAAGACATATTCATGTTCTGTTGCAAACGTCTTGTAGGATTTGTTTCCAGGCAAGGTTGGGAAGACAGCTGGTTGGAGATTTCAGTCTCATTACGGACGCAGACGTCAACCCGATTACTCAACTTACCCTTCTTGCAAATAACTTTTAACCGGGTTAACCCTCGGAAAGTCCCCGATCGAATCAGAGTAATGAAAGCTCATCAAGATTCATCACAACCACATTAAGCATCGGGCTTGAATTGCATGGCTTTTTTTGGGGGGGAGGTTGACAAACTGAGTCGGGAGCCGGCCCGCGGCGTAATCGTTCTCTGCGGCCCACATGATCATCAAGATTATTTATTTCATTTTAAATCGATTTAAACGATTACTGTAACATATTATTTCCAAGTCTCCATATGTCTAGCATTCAAAGATTACAGTTGGTACAAATTGCGGCTGCTAGACTTTTGACATGAACAAGAAAGTTTGATCATATTATGCCTATACTGTATATACCTTTATATACATATATACCTATATATATATATATATACCTATACTGGCTCACCTGCACTGGCTTCCTGTGCACTTAAAACGTGACATTAAAGTTTTACTACTTACGTATAAAATACTACACGGTCTAGCTCCAGCCTATCTTGCCGATTGTATTGTACCATATGTCCCAGCAAGAAATCTGCATTCAAAGAACTCTGGCTTAGTGATTCCCAGAGCCCCCCCCCCAAAAAAATGTATGCGGGCTATAGAGCGTTTTCTATTGGGGCTCCAGTACTATGGAATGCCCTCCCGGTAACAGTTAGAGATGCTACCTCAGTAGAAGCATTTAAGTCCCATCTTAAAACTCATTTGTATACTCTAGCCTTTAAATAGACCCCCTTTTTAGACCAGTTGATCTGCCGTTTCTTTTCTTTTCTGCCCCCCTCTCCCTTGTGGAGGGGGGGCACAGGTCCGGTGGCCATGGATGAAGTGCTGGCTGTCCAGAGTCGGGACCCGGGGTGGACCGCTCGCCTGTGCATCGATTGGGGACATCTCTGCGCTGCTGACCCGTCTCCGCTCGGGATGGTCTCCTGCTGCCCCCACTATGGACTGGACTCTCACTATTATGTTAGATCCACTATGGACTGGACTCCCACTATTATGTTAGATCCACTATGGACTGGACTCTCACTATTATGTTTGAGTTTGAGTTTGAGTTTGAGTTTGAGTTTGAGTTTATTTCGAACATGCAAGCATACAACATAATACATCACAATTTCCAGTTTCTTTTCAACATGTTCGAAAAGGAGTAGGAAGAAGCAGAGCTTATTTAATCCTACCCCTTTTCTTTACATAACAGTTGCAAAACTTTTTGTTCACTTCCTGTTCACAATTTTTTCACAATAAACTCCATAAGTAATTACAATAAAAATAAATAAATAAATAATAGTAAGAATTTAATAATAATAATTGGTGAAGTAAGTCATATTTCATATGATGAGATAAGTAAGATTACTTTAAGAATGAATGAATGGATGGATGAAATAAATGGAGAATGTTTGTCATGGTTCTTCTTCTTTGTACTTTGTAAACACTTTAAGTTTGAAGAGTTTCTTGAAGTGGATCATATTAGTACATTGTTTGATTGCTTTGCTTAATCCATTCCATCATTTAATTCCACATATTGATATACTGAAGGTCTTAAGTGTTGTACGTGCGTACAAATGTTTTAAATTACGTTTTTCTCTAAGATTATATTTCTCCTCTTTTTTTGAGAAGAATTGTTGTATATTCTTGGCTAGCAGGTTATAGTTTGCTTTGTGCATAATTTTAGCTGTTTGCAAATTCACTATGTCGTGGAATTTCAGTATTTTTGATTCAATAAATAAAGGGTTTGTATGTTCTCTATATCCAACATTATGTATTATTCTAACTGATCTTTTTTGTAACACCGTTAATGAATGAAGTGTACTTTTGTAATTATTTCCCCATATTTCTACACAGTAGCTCAGATATGGTAACACTAGTGAGCAGTAGAGAATATGAAGGGATTTTTGGTCTAGAACATGTTTTGCTTTATTCATTATTGACGTGTTTCTTGCAACTTTATGTTGTATATTTTTTACGTGAGATTTCCAGTTCAATTTATCATCAATCATTATACCTAGAAATTTGGTTTCGTTTACTCTTTCAATTTCTATTCCGTCTATTTGTATTTGTGTTTGACTTTCTCTTCTACTGTTACCAAATAGCATTATTTTAGTTTTACTAAGATTCAACGATAGTCTGTTTTTGTTAGATCCACTATGGACTGGACTCTCTCACTATTATGTTAGATCCACTATGGACTGGACTCTCACTATTATGTTAGATCCACTATGGACTGGACTCTCACACTATTATCTTAGATCCACTATGGACTGGACTCTCACACTATCATGTTAGATCCACTATGGACTGGACTCTCACACTATTATCTTAGATCCACTATGGACTGGACTCTCACACTATTATGTTAGATTCACTATGGACTGGACTCTCACTATTATGTTAGATCCACTATGGACTGGACTCCCACTATTATGTTAGATCCACTATGGACTGGACTCTCACTATTATGTTAGATCCACTATGGACTGGACTCTCTCACTATTATGTTAGATCCACTATGGACTGGACTCCCACTATTATGTTAGATCCACTATGGACTGGACTCTCTCACTATTATGTTAGATCCACTATGGACTGGACTCTCACACTATTATGTTAGATCCACTATGGACTGGACTCTCACTATTATGTTAGATCCACTATGGACTGGACTCTCACTATTATGTTAGATCCACTATGGACTGGGCTGTCACACTATTATGTTGGATCCACTATGGACTGGACTCTCACTATTATGTTAGATCCACTATGGACTGGACTCCCCCACTATTATGTTAGATCCACTATGGACTGGACTCTCACACTATTATGTTAGATCCACTATGGACTGGACTCTCACTATTATGTTAGATCCACTATGGACTGGACTCTCACAATATTATGTTGGATCCACTATGGACTGGACTCTCATTATTATGTTAGATCCACTATGGACTGGACTCTCCCACTATTATGTTAGATCCACTATGGACTGGACTCTCACACTATTATGTTAGATCCACTATGGACTGGACTCTCACTATTATGTTAGATTCACTATGGACTGGACTCTCACTATTATGTTAGATCCACTATGGACTGGACTCTCACTATTATGTTAGATCCACTATGGACTGGACTCTCACACTATTATGTTAGATCCACTATGGACTGGACTCTCACACTATTATGTTGGATCCACTATGGACTGGATTCTCACTATTATGTTAGATCCACTATGGACTGGACTCTCACTATTATGTTAGATCCACTATGGACTGGATTCTCACTATTATGTTAGATCCACTATGGACTGGACTCTCACTATTATGTTAGATCCACTATGGACTGGACTCTCACACTATTATCTTAGATCCACTATGGACTGGACTCTCACACTATTATGTTGGATCCACTATGGACTGGACTCTCTTTATTATGTTAGATCCACTATGGACTGGACTCTCCCACTATTATGTTAGATCCACTATGGACTGGACTCTCACACTATTATGTTAGATCCACTATGGACTGGACTCTCACTATTATGTTAGATTCACTATGGACTAGACTCTCACTATTATGTTAGATCCACTATGGACTGGACTCTCACTATTATGTTAGATCCACTATGGACTGGACTCTCACACTATTATGTTAGATCCACTATGGACTGGACTCTCACACTATTATGTTGGATCCACTATGGACTGGATTCTCACTATTATGTTAGATCCACTATGGACTGGACTCTCACACTATTATGTTGGATCCACTATGGACTGGATTCTCACTATTATGTTAGATCCACTATGGACTGGACTCTCACTATTATGTTAGATCCACTATGGACTGGACTCTCACACTATTATGTTGGATCCACTATGGACTGGATTCTCACTATTATGTTAGATCCACTATGGACTGGACTCTCACACTATTATGTTGGATCCACTATGGACTGGATTCTCACTATTATGTTAGATCCACTATGGACTGGACTCTCACTATTATGTTAGATCCACTATGGACTGGACTCTCACACTATTATGTTAGATCCACTATGGACTGGACTCTCACACTATTATGTTAGATCCACTATGGACTGGACTCTCTCACTACTATGTTAGATCCACTATGGACTGGACTCTCACTATTATGTTAGATCCACTATGGACTGGACTCTCTCACTAATATGTTAGATCCACTATGGACTGGACTCTCACTATTATGTTAGATCCACTATGGACTGTACTTTCACAATATTATGTCAGACCCACTCGACGTCCATTGCATCCGGTATCCCCGAGAGGGGATACCATTTTTCTGCATTCTTTCGTGCCTCAAGTTATCATTACGTATATGTATTGTTGCATTTGAACAATTGTATTGTTGATAATAAAGGTAAAGTATTGGTATTGTTTATTATCAATAGCACTATTTCTATTGGTATTCATATTGCTCCATTTTTAGTGTAATTATGCTCATTGTCATTTCCGTATTTTTTATTTTATTTTCGCTAACTGCTTATTTGCTATTACTTTTACCATCATATTTGTACATGTCGTATTTGCTGATGTTGCTCTGTTGCTGTTGTTGTTGTGTTTGCTGTTGTTGTTTTTGTCTCTCTGTCTAATCCCCCTCTTGTCCCCACAATTCCCCCCTCTGTCTTCCTTTTTCTCTCTTTCTATCCCCTCCTGCTCCGGCCCGGCTGCACTGAATGATAATATAAATACATTTAATAAAGTCAAAATACAAATAAGGCACTTCTCTTTTGTAAAGTAAATCTGAACAGCCGATATGATCATCTACATCTGCTATATGATTTGCCCGAGAAGCTGGGCAGGACATTAAAAAAAAAAAATAAATACATTAAAACAAACAAAAAAAAAAAAAGTATTGCGGTACCGTACTAATACCGGTACACCGTACACGCGTAATTATATGATAATGCTTATTTTAACTGTGGTTCGCTGTCCATAATCTGTATGGTGATAGGGATTACCTTTTTTTGCAGAATGGACTCTGATTTAAAAAAATAAATTATAATGTAATACAAAATGATGTCTGTCTGTAAATTAGACTTAGACTTGGACAAACTTTATTGATCCACAAGGGAAATTGTTCGAATACATAAAATTAGGTAAACCCTTTTCATGACGTCATCATAGCTCACGTTCATGCGTTCACACACCGCGCTGGCATTTGGGAACCGGGGTGCGGTGATAGAAGTAAAGGTACAAATATAAAAAAGCTATTTGGGGCAAAGTCATGTCTGCGTTTTTACCTTCGTACCTCATCGCACATTATTGTGGTGCGTTCAAGGACCCTACATCAAAGTTCGAAAGACAAAAACTTAAATTGAAAAATTCAAGTTAAAGTACCAATGATAGTCACACACACACACACACTAGGTGTGGCGAAACTATTCTCTGAATTTGACTCATCGCTCTTGATCACCCCCTGGAAAGTGAGGGGAGCAGTGAGCAGCAACTTTGGCCACGCCCGGGTATCATTTTTTTGGTGATTTAACCCCCAATTCCAACCCTTGATGCTGAGTGCCAAGCAGGGTTGTAACGGGTTCCATTTTTTATAGTCTTTGGTATGACTCGGCCCGGGGTTTGAACTCACGACCTACCGATCTCAGGGCGGACACTATAACCACTAACGTGATGCAGTCATGAACGGTTAAGTGTGATTTGAAATCCTAAATATTCTAATGAACGTATGACTTGAATAAATGGTATCGCGATCATAACACTAAACTATCAGCTGTAAAGTCATATCGCCGCGGTGTGGTTCATTAAGAACGGGAACGCCTTCATCGACACGGTGGCTGCGTGGGCGGCCGAGCGCGCGTGTGCGTGATCAAAGTGGCGAGGGGGCAGAAAAATTAAGTGAGGCAAACGGACTGAATATGACATCATTTGATGCTGGGAGAAGTGAATAGTCTCGTGCGCAACTCCCTAATTGGTGCCTGCTTTGGCGTGGGGGCGGAAGACCACCAGAAGGACGGAGCACAACTGGGGATAGAAGCAATAAACAGGAACCGGCAGATGGTGTGCACCAGAGGACACACACTCCAACACGTGGAACAAACTGGACACTAATAAAGTTTGAAGGTGTGTGTGTGTGTGTGTGTGTGTGTGTGCGGACAAAGAAACGTGTAACTTAGCATCACATGTATTCCATACTAGACACTTTGAAATATGTACTTTCTCGGTATTACAGTATTTCTATTCATTTACCCGTAAGTAGCACACTTAAATATATATATATATATATATATATATATATATATATATATATATATATATATATATATATATATATATATATATATATATATATATATATATATATATTAAAGGCCTCACCTTTTCTCCTCCAAACATATTGCTGGGTGTTGTGGCCAAACAGCTCAATTTGTGTTTCATCTGACATCACATGGACAAAGATAAGACCTTCTGGAGGAAAGTTCTGTGGTCAGATGAAACAAAAATGGAGCTGTTTGGCTACAATACCCAGCAATACGTTTGGAGGAGAAAAGGTGAGGCCTTTAATCCCAGGAACACCATGCCCACCGTCAGGCATGGTGGTGGTTGTATTATGCTCTGGGCCTGTTTTGCTGCCAATGGAACTGGTGCTTTACAGAGATTAAACGGGACAATGAAAAAGGAGGATTACTTCCAAATTCTTCAGGAAAAGCTCAAATCATCAGCCCGGAGGTTGGGTCTTGGGCGCAGTTGGGTGTTCCAACAGGACAATGACCCCAAACATATTGCAACTGTATATATACAGTTTCCAATAATTTCTACAACTTTTTGTGATAGAGTGATTTTAGCACAACCTTAGTTTCTAGGACTATCAAGGTGTTCAACCATCCTGAGTTCTCTTAATGTTTCTAACAAAAAAAAGGGTTATCTCCTACGGATGCTTCCTGGACACCTCCCTGATGAGGTGTTTCGGGCATTTCCAGCCGGGAGGAAGCCTCGGGGCAGATCTAGGACATGCTGGATGGACTATGTCTCACAGCTCTTCTGGGAACGCCCAGGTTTCCCCCGTGTGGAACGAGAGAAGGTGGACGGGGACAGGCAAATCTGGGGGTCTCTGCTTTGACTGCTGCTCTTGCGACCCAGACTCGGATAAGCGGCGGAAAGCGAATGGCCGGACGGATGGAAGTATCAAAATACATTTTGATACCGTTACCAAAATATTGTTATCGGGACAACTCTAGTTCCTAGGACTATCAAGGTGTTCAACCATCCTGAGTTATCTTAATGTTTCTAACAAATAAATGGTTATCTCCTACGGATGCTTCCTGGACACCTCCCTGATGAGGTGTTTCGGGCATTTCCAGCCGGGAGGAAGCCTCGGGGCAGATCTTGGACATGCTGGATGGACTATGTCTCACAGCTTACCTGGGAATACCCAGGTGTCCCCCGTGTGGAACTAGAGGAGGTGGATGGGGACAGGGAAGTCTGAGGGTCTCTGCTTTGACTGCTGCCACCACGACCCAGACTCGGATAAGCAGCGGAAAAACGGATGGCCGGATGGATGGAAGTATCAAAATACGTTTTGATACCGTTACCAAAATATTGTTATCGGGACAACCCTAGTTTCTAGGACTATCAAGGTGTTCAACAATCCTGAGTTCTCTTAATGTTTCTAACAAACAAATGGTTATCTCCTACGGATGCTTCCTGGACACCTCCCTGATGAGGTGTTTCGGGCATTTCCAGGCGGGAGGAAGCCTTGGGGCACACCTAAGACATGCTGGATGGACTATGTCTCACAGCTCTTCTGGGAATACCCAGGTTTCCCCCATGTGGAACTAGAGGAGGTGGACGGGGACAAGGAAGTCTGAGGGTCTCTGCTTTGACTGCTGCCGCCGTGACCCAGACTCGGATAAGCAGCGGAAAACGGATGGCCGGATGGATGGAAGTATCAAAATACATTTTGATACCGTTACCAAAATATTGTTATCGGGACAACCCTAGTTCCTAGGACTATCAAGGTGTTCAACAATCCTGAGTTCTCTTAATGTTTCTAACAAAAAAATGGTTATCTCCTACGGATGCTTCCTGGACACCTCCCTGATGAGGTGTTTCGGGCATTTACAGCCGGTAGGAAGCCTCGGGGCAGACCTAAGACATGCTGGATGGACTATGTCTCACAGCTCTTCTGGGAATGCCCAGGTGTCCCCCGTGTGGAACTAGAGGAGGTGGACGGGGACAGGCAAGTCTGGGCATCTCTGCTTTGACTGCTGCCCTTGCGACCCAGACTCGGATAAGCGGCGGAAAGCGGATGGCCGGACGGATGGAAGTATCAAAATACATTTTGATACCGTTACCAAAATATTATCGGGACAACCCTAGTTCCTAGGACTATCAAGGTGTTCAACAATCCTGAGTTCTCTTAATGTTTCTAACAAACAAATGGTTATCTCCTACGGATGCTTCCTGGACACCTCCCTGATGAGGTGTTTCGGGCATTTCCAGGCGGGAGGAAGCCTCGGGGCAGACCTAAGACATGCTGGATGGACTATGTCTCACAGCTCGCCTGGGAACACCTTCCCCGTGTGGAACTAGAGGAGGTGGACGGGGACAGGGAAGTCTGAGGGTCTCTGCTTTGACTGCTGCCCTTGTGACCCAGACTCGGATAAGCGGCGGAAAGCAGATGGCCGGACAGATGGAAGTATCAAAATACATTTTGATACCGTTACCAAAATATTGTTATCGGGACAACCCTAGTTCCTAGGAATATCAAGGTGTTCAACCATCCTGAGTTATCTTAATGTTTCTAACAAAAAAATGGTTATCTCCTACGGATGCTTCCTGGACACCTTCCTGATGAGGTTTTTCGGGCATTTCCAGCCGGGAGGAAGCCTCGAGGCAGACCTAAGACATGCTGGATGGACTATGTCTCACAGCTCTTCTGGGAACGCCCAGGTGTCTCCCGTGTGGAACAAGAGGAGGTGGACGGGGACAGGCAGGTCTGGGCATCTCTGCTTTGACTGCTGCCCTTGCGACCCAGACTCGGATAAGCGGCGGAAAGCGAATGGCCGGACGGATGGAAGTATCAAAATACATTTTGATACCGTTACCAAAATATTGTTATCGGGACAACCCTAGTTTCTAGGACTATCAAGGTGTTCAACAATCCTGAGTTCTCTTAATGTTTCAAACAAAAAAATGGTTATCTCCTACGGATGCTTCCTGGACACCTCCCTGATGAGGTGTTTTGAGCATTTCCAGCCGGTAGGAAGCCTCGGGGCAGACATAGGACATGCTGGATGGACTATGTCCCACAGCTCTTCTGGGAATGCCCAGGTTTTCCCCGTGTGGAACTAGAGGAGGTGGACGGGGACAGGGGAGTCTGGGCATCTCTGCTTTGACTGCTGCCCTTGCGACCGAGACTCGGATAAGCGGCGGAAAGCGAATGGCCGGACGGATGGAAGTATCAAAATACATTTTGATACCGTTACCAAAATATTGTTATCGGGACAACCCTAGTTTCTAGGACTATCAAGGTGTTCAACAATCCTGAGTTCTCTTAATGTTTCTAACAAAAAAATGGTTATCTCCTACGGATGCTTCCTGGACACCTTCCTGATGAGGTTTTTCGGGCATTTCCAGCCGGGAGGAAGCCTCGAGGCAGACCTAAGACATGCTGGATGGACTATGTCTCACAGCTCTTCTGGGAACGCCCAGGTGTCTCCCGTGTGGAACAAGAGGAGGTGGACGGGGACAGGCAGGTCTGGGCATCTCTGCTTTGACTGCTGCCCTTGCGACCCAGACTCGGATAAGCGGCGGAAAGCGAATGGCCGGACGGATGGAAGTATCAAAATACATTTTGATACCGTTACCAAAATATTGTTATCGGGACAACCCTAGTTTCTAGGACTATCAAGGTGTTCAACAATCCTGAGTTCTCTTAATGTTTCAAACAAAAAAATGGTTATCTCCTACGGATGCTTCCTGGACACCTCCCTGATGAGGTGTTTTGAGCATTTCCAGCCGGTAGGAAGCCTCGGGGCAGACATAGGACATGCTGGATGGACTATGTCCCACAGCTCTTCTGGGAATGCCCAGGTTTTCCCCGTGTGGAACTAGAGGAGGTGGACGGGGACAGGGGAGTCTGGGCATCTCTGCTTTGACTGCTGCCCTTGCGACCGAGACTCGGATAAGCGGCGGAAAGCGAATGGCCGGACGGATGGAAGTATCAAAATACATTTTGATACCGTTACCAAAATATTGTTATCGGGACAACCCTAGTTTCTAGGACTATCAAGGTGTTCAACAATCCTGAGTTCTCTTAATGTTTCTAACAAAAAAATGGTTATCTCCTACGGATGCTTCCTGGACACCTCCCTAATGAGGTGTTTCGGGCATTTCCAGCCGGTAGGACGCCTCGGGGCGGACCTAAGACATGCTGGATGGACTATGTCTCACAGCTCGCCTGGGAACACCTTCCCCGTGTGGAACTAGAGGAGGTGGACGGGGACAGGGAAGTCTGAGGGTCTCTGCTTTGACTGCTGCCCTTGTGACCCAGACTCGGATAAGCGGCGGAAAGCGGATGGCCGGACGGATGGAAGTATCAAAATACATTTTGATACCGTTACCAAAATATTATCGGGACAACCCTAGTTTCTAGGACTATCAAGATGTTCAGCCATCCTGAGTTCTCTTAATGTTTCTTACTAAAAAATGGTTATCTCCTACGGATGCTTCCTGGACACCTCCCTGATGAGGTGTTTCGGGCATTTCCAGCCGGGAGGTAGCCTCTGGGCAGACCTAAGACATGCTGGATGGACTATGTCCCACAGCTCTTCTGGGAATGCCCAGGTTTTCCCCGTGTGGAACTAGAGGAGGTGGACGGGGACAGGGAAGTCTGAGGGTCTCTGCTTTGACTGCTGCCCTTGTGACCCAGACTCGGATAAGCGGCGGAAAGCGGATGGCCGGATGGATGGAAGTATCAAAATACATTTTGATACCGTTACCAAAATATTGTTATCGGGACAACCCTAGTTTCTAGGACTATCAAGGTGTTCAACAATCCTGAGTTCTCTTAATGTTTCTAACAAAAAAATGGTTATCTCCTACGGATGCTTCCTGGACACCTCCCTAACGAGGTGTTTCGGGCATTTCCAGGCGGGAGGAAGCCTCGGGGCAGACCTAAAACATGCTGGATGGACTATGTCTCACAGCTCGCCTGGGAACGCCCAGGTTTCCCCAGTGTGGAACTAGAGGAGGTGGACGGGGACAGGGAAGTCTGGGCATCTCTGCTTTGACTGCTGCAACCACGACCCAGACTCGGATAAGCGGCGGAAAGCGGATGGCCGGACGGATGGAAGTATCAAAATACATTTTGATACCGTTACCAAAATATTGTTATCGGGACAACCCTAGTTTCTAGGACTATCAGGTGTTCAACAATCCTGAGTTCTCTTAATGTTTCTAACAAAAAAATGGTTATCTCCTACGGATGCTTCCTGGACACCTCCCTAATGAGGTGTTTCGGGCATTTCCAGCCGGTAGGAAGCCTTGGGGCAGACCTAGGACATGCTGGATGGACTATGTCTCACAGCTCTTCCGGGAACGCCCAGGTGTCCCCTGTGTGGAACTAGAGGAAGTGGACAGAGACAGGGAAGTCTGAGGGTCTCTGCTTTGACTGCTGCCCTTGTGACCCAGACTCGGATAAGCGGCGGAAAGCGGATGGCCGGACGGATGGAAGTATCAAAATACATTTTGATACCGTTACCAAAATATTATCGGGACAACCCTAGTTCCTAGGACTATCAAGGTGTTCAACAATCCTGAGTGTTCTTAATGTTTCTAACAAAAAAATGGTTATCTCCTACGGATGCTTCCTGGACACCTCCCTGATGAGGTGTTTCGGGCATTTCCAGCCGGGAGGTAGCCTCGGGGCAGACCTAAGACATGCTGGATGGACTATGTCCCACAGCTCTTCTGGGAATGCCCAGGTTTTCCCCGTGTGGAACTAGAGGAGGTGGACGGGGACAGGGAAGTCTGGGCATCTCTGCTTTGACTGCTGCCACCACGACCCAGACTCGGATAAGCAGCGGAAAACGGATTGATGGATTGATGGGACAACCCCAGTTTCTAGGACTATCAAGGTGTTCAACAATCCGGAGTTGTCTTAATGTTTCTACCAATAAAAATGTGTTGGCACAAGACCAATTGTGCTTCCCTTCTGCCATGTTTGCCGCTCGGTCTCAAAATGTGTAAATGCATCACGCTGACGTAGCACACATGCGGAGTAAAAGGGATTTAACCCCAACCACAAAGACAGGGTCTGAGTTTGTGTGTACATGGACGTTGTTCGGAAAAGGTATCGGCCTAAACCACCCCTCTTGTTTGGAATGAAACGTCTTTCCGAATAGACCGTTTCGGATAATAATCGTCTGATAAAGGTGTATATAAATGAAGCATTTTTTATCTAATTGGCCCTTTGTTCCAGTTATTTGTGTCAGTGTAAACATGGCTACTGTCTTAAAAAAAAACACAAAATGAGCCACAGTCCAAGGAAGCAACATTTGGTTCAACTTTACTGGTTCATTGTTTTGTTAAGTTGCCCAGTTTAGGTGTACACACACCAGGTAGGGCAGTGCAATCTGTCATTCACTTCTTTTATAAACTATATTGCCAAAAGTATTTGGCCACCCATCCAAATGATGAGAATCAGGTGCCCTAATCACTAATCAAGCACTTAAGCATGGAGACTGTTTCTACAAACATTTGTGAAAGAATGATTTCCAGCGTCAAACTGTCATAGGAGGCTACATAAGCAACAAATCCCAGTCGTGAAATTTCCTCTCTCTGAAATATTCCAAAGTCAACTTTATTACAAGAAAAGTGAAGAGTTTGGGAACAACAGCAACTCAGCCACCAAGTGGTAGGCCAGGTGAACTGACAGAGAGGGGTCAGCGAATGCTGAAGCGCATAGTGCAAAGACTTTCTGCACAGTCACTTGCTACAGAGCTCCGAACTTCATGTGACCTTCCGATTAGCCCACGTGCAGTACGCAGAGAGCTTCATGGAATGGGTTTCCATGGCCGAGCAGCTGCATCTAAGCCATACATCACCAAGTCCAATGCAAAGCGTGGGATGCAGCGGCGTAAAGCACGTTGCCACTGGACTCTAGAGCAGTGGAGACGCCTTCTCTGGACTGATGAATCCCGCTTTTCCATCTGGCAATCTGATGGACCAGTCTGGGTTTGGAGGTTGCCAGGAGAACGCTACATTTCGGACTGCATTGTGCCGAGTGTGAAATTTGGTGGAGGAGGAGTTATGGTGTGGGGTTGTTTTTCAGGAGTTGGGCTTGGTTTCTTGAAAGGAATTGATTGATTGAAACTGTTATTAGTAGATTGCACAGTACAGTGCATATTCCGTACAATTGACCACTAAGTGGTAACACCCCAATAAGTTTTTCAACTTGTTTAAGTCGGGTTCCACGTAACTAAAACGGTACTTTGAATGCTCCAGGATACCAAAACATTTTGGACAATTCCATGGGATGGCAGTTCAAGTTCATATGTGAGTAAAGGCAGGTGGCCAAATACTTTTGGCAATGTAGTGTATTTTAGTTGTACTTATTTTTCTTATACACAATGTATTATGTATTTTTGGTCAGCTATTGCTCCTATATTTGTAAAAATAAAACAATGTTTATAGCAGGGGTCACCAACCTTTTTCAAACCAAGAGCTACTTCTTGGGTACTGATTAATGCGAAGGGATACCAGTTTGATACACACTTAAATAAATTGCCAGAAATAGCCAATTTGCTCAATTTACCTTTAACTCTATGTTATTATTAATAATTAATGATATTTACACTTAATTGAACGGTTTAAAAGAGGAGAAAACACAAAAAAAATGACAATTAAATTTTGAAACATAGTTTATCTTCAATTTCGACTCTTTAAATTTCAAAATTCAGCCGAAAAAAAGAAGAGAAAAACTAGCTAATTCGAATCTTTTTGAAACAATTAAAAAAAGAATTTATGGAACATCATTAGTCGTTTTTCCTGATTAAGATTAATTTTAGAATTTTGATGACATGTTTTAAATAGGTTAAAATCCAATCTGCACTTTGTTAGAATATATAACAAATTGGACAAGCTATATTTCTAACAAAGACAAATCATTATTTCTTCTAGATTTTCCAGAACAAAAATTTTAAAAGAAATTCAAAAGACTTTGAAATAAGATTTAAATTAGATTCTACAGATTTTCTAGATTTGCCAGAATAATTTTTTTGAATTTTAATCATAATAAGTTTGAAGAAATATTTCACATATATTCTTCATCGAAAAAACAGAAACTAAAATGAAGAATTAAATTAAAATGTATTTATTATTCTTTACAATAAAAAAAAAAAATACTTGAACATTGATTTAAATTGTCAGGAAATAAGAGGAAGGAATTTAAAAGGTAAAAAGGTATATGTGTTTAAAAATCCTAAAATCATTTTTAAGGTTGTATTTTTTTCTGTAAAATTGTCTTTCTGAAAGTTATAAGAAGAAAAGTAAAAAAATTAATGAATTTATTCAAACAAGTGAAGACCAAGTCTTTAAAATATTTTCTTGGATTTTCAAATTCTATTTGAGTTTTGTCTCTCTTAGAATTAAAAATGTCGGGCAAAGCGAGACCAGCTTGCTAGTAAATAAATACAATTTAAAAAATAGAGGCAGCTCACTGGTAAGTGCTGCTATTTGAGCTATTTTTAGAACAGGCCAGCGGGCTACTCATCTGGTCCTTACGGGCTACCTGGTGCCCGCGGGCACCGTGTTGGTGACCCCTGGTTTATAGTGTCAAATAAGAAAACATCTGACCCTTGGACAAACGTAATCCAGAACTGCTGATTTAAACAATATCGAATGTAATTGCAATAATAAACAAACATATTTGATCTTGATTGATTTTCTGGGAACCTGCAGTCAACTGTCTTCCTAACGTCAGCTTATAATAAGGCATTCTACAATCTTTAGACAAATAAGATTAAAACCTACCATCCCTAATCCAATTTGCCTTTTTTAAAGAACTGCAGCCCGTCTAATTCTGTGTCAGTCTACTACAACATGTCACGTATCAGTGGTGTGCAAAATTACTTTTGGCTGTCATGAAAACAGCTCGTGTTTTTGCCAGACAAGAGCTTGTCATTTTGGCAGAGAGTCATTTCACACACTTTGCTGTGCTCGACATGTTTTTAGCTCGGGGTTTACACGGTTTCACAAGCATACGTTTCTTTTTAAGGGAAACAAAAATACTTAAGAACCAGACATCATTTGCAGCAAAATGAATATAAAGTTAAAGTTACCAATGATTGTCACACACACACACTAGGTGTGGCGAAATTAATCTCTGCATTTGACCCATCACCCTTGATCACCCCCTGGGAGGTGAGGGGAGCAGTGAGCAGCAGCGGTGGCCACACCCGGGAATCATTTTTGGTGATTTAACCCCCAATTCCAACCCTTGATGCTGAGTGCCAAGCAGGGAGGTAATGGGTCCCAGTTTTAAAGTCTTCGGTATGACTCGGCCGGGGTTTGAACTCACAACCTACCCATCTCAGGGTGGACACTCTAACCACTAGGCCACTGAGCAGAATATTACATTTTATTAAAAAAATAAAGACGGTAAAAACTGACATGTAATATTGTCCGGTCCGCACGCTACTAGGACCACGGACATGTCATATTGTCCAGTCCGCACACTACTAGGACCACCGACATGTCATATTGTCCGGTCCGCACGCTACTAGGACCACCGACATGTCATATTGTCCGGTCCGCACACTACTAGGACCACCGACATGTCATATTGTCCGGTCCGCACGCTACTAGGACCACCGACATGTCATATTGTCCGGTCCGCACACTACTAGGACCACCGACATGTCATATTGTCCGGTCCGCACGCTACTAGGACCACGGACATGTCATATTGTCCGGTCCGCACACTACTAGGACCACCGACATGTCATATTGTCCGGTCCGCACACTACTAGACCACAGACATGTCATATTGTCCGGTCCGCACACTACTAGGACCACGGACATGTCATATTGTCCGGTCCGCACACTACAAGGACCACGGACATGTCATATTGTCCGGTCCGCACGCTACTAGACCACAGACATGTCATATTGTCCGGTCCGCACACTACTAGGACCACGGACATGTCATATTGTCCGGTCCGCACACTACAAGGACCACGGACATGTCATATTGTCCGGTCCGCACGCTACTAGGACCACGGACATGTCATATTGTCCGGTCCGCACGCTACTAGGACCACCGACCACGGGAAAAATGACCATCACAACACATTAACACCAGCAGGAAGGAGACATATTGGACTAAAATATTTTTTTTTTAAATCTGCCTGGAGCCACAAAAAATTCTAAGTCTTATATAAGTGTTATAATGAAGACAACACATAAGTATCTATATTAGCTATATTAGCCTACTATCAAAATGACTATGTGTCGCAGGCTGAGGCAAATATTTGTTAACAGAAATGTTGAAGTGTAATATTTATTCCACACATTTTTACAACATTAGAAAACATTACAAACACTTTTCAGAAGGTGAGATAACTCTTGGAAATTACTGTCTTAGAATATATATATATATATATATATATATATATATATATATATATATATATATATATATATATATATATATATATATATATATATATATGCTCAAAATGATACAATCAGTCAAATTCAAGCCAGTTCGCAACCCACTCCTCACCAAGCTGAAAAATGACACGGAGCGCATCAAGAAAGTAAGCAACCTCATCATAGCTGCCGACAAAACCACAAATTTCTACAGAATGAACATACAAGAACATAACACTTTACTGGACGGAAGCATCACCAAATCATACAAAAAAGCACAACCCAGCACTTTACAGAACATCCACCTGGAAAACAAACGGATTGCGGCTGAACTGGACATCGAGGACAGGGTGGATGCTACAGCCAACAAGGAAGCCTTCATCACATTGAAGAACCCAACTTCGCAAATAACCCATCATGCCGACTAATAAACCCAACTAAATCCGAAATAGGAAAAATCAGCAAAACAATCCTGGACAGAATCAACACAAAAATGACAGACAAAACACCACTCAACCAATGGAGAAATACAGCAGCAGTAATCAAATGGTTCAGCAACATCCAAGACAAACAACAGCACAACTTCATCTCCTTCGATGTCGAAGAATTTTACCCTTCCATCACGCAAGACCTACTGACCAAAGCACTAGACTTTGCCTCGGACTACGACTCAATCACAGGCAACGAAAGAAACATCATCATCCATGCAAAGAACTCCATACTCTTCCACAACGGTACACCATGGCAAAAAAAGAACAATTCAACATTCGACGTCACTATGGGGAGTTTCGACGGAGCAGAAACGTGCGAACTTGTTGGGAGTTTCCTCCTCTCCCAGCTCGCTAGCCTCAATCTGAACCTTGGTATTTACCGTGATGACGGACTGGCAGTGTGTCGCGCCTCGCCAAGGAGCAGCGAGAATACCAAGAAGCGTATATGCCAAATCTTCAAAGAGAACGGTCTACGGATCACAATTGAAGCCAACAAGCAAACCGTCAACTTCCTCGACGTCACTTTCAACCTGAGGAATAACAGCTACCAACCATTCACGAAACCCAACACAACACTCCAATACGTGCACAATGACAGCAACCACCCACCCACCACCACGAAAAGAATACCTACCGGAATTAATAAAAGACTATCGATGCTGTCATCTAGCAAAGCTGAATTCGACAAAGCAACCCCACCGTACCAAAAAGCACTTGATGAATGCGGATACAACTTCACCCTCACCTACGAACCCACGCCAGGAAACCAACCAAAAAGGAGCAGAAAACGAAACAACATTATCTGGTACAACCCCCCATACAGCAAAAACGTCTCAACTAATATTGGCCACAAATTCCTCACCCTGATCGACAAACACTTCCCCAAAGGCAACACCCTAAGAAAAGTATTCAACAAGAACAACATTAAATTGAGCTACATCTGCATGAACGACATGCGACAAATCATTTCAAACCACAATAAAGCAATTGAAAAGGAGCCGCCCACCACCAGGCAGAACGACTCCAAAACCGACAAAAGCTGTAACTGCCGCAAGAAACCTGATTGCCCTCTCAACGGGGGGTGCTTACAATCATCAGTTGTTTACCAAGCAAAGGTAATACGCAAGGACATTAACACATCCGACACATACGTAGGATTAACTGAGGGAGAATTCAAAACCAGATGGAACAATCACAAGGCTTCTTTCAGATGCAAAAGACTCCGGAACACTACAGAACTCAGCAAACACATTTGGAACCTCAAAGACAATAATGTTGAATACTCAATAACATGGCAAATTCTTGCATCCAGCACACCTTACAACAGTGGTAACAAAAGATGCAACCTATGCTTAAAAGAGAAACTGTTTATCATATACCGTCCAGACTTGTCATCCCTCAACAAGCGCAGCGAAATTGTATCAGCATGCCGTCACAGAAGGAAACACCTCCTAGGTAACACATGAGTCAATCACCACGCCCCCACGCCTGCCTGTACCCACCCGCTCTGTGCCCTATATAAACCATGGTATGTGAATGCTTCCATTAAAATCTCCTGAGGATTGAGGAAACCCCTCATGAAACAGGCCTGTAGAGATGAAATAGTCTTGTGATTTTTTCCCACACATACATATATATATATATATATATATATATATATATATATATATATATATATATATATATATATATATATATATATATATATATATATATATATATATATATATATATATATATATATATATATATATATATATATATATATATATATATATATATATATATATATATATATATATATATATATATATATATATTGGAGAAAAAGTAGCAGACACACCAGTTTGACGATTCTTTTGTGTTTCAGTGAAAATGCAAAGATCAGGAGCACACACGTCGCCTTCTTTTTATTCTGACCCAGAAGTCCGAGGGTGACTAAGGTATTGTGGTCTGCAAACTTCCTTTTTTTCTCACACTCTGCAGGAACTTTAAAGATAAAAAAATAAATAAATAAATAAATAAAAAAAAACTCTTAATCAACAGTTCTGTGCTGAAAAACTCAGCGAGTTGCAGGCAGCCGAGGGCAAGTGTGAACTCCCCTCTGAGTCTTACAGTTGCAATGTGGAAATAGTGAAGGAAAGACAGAGTTGACTGTCTCACTCCCACGTAGCAAGAATTACAATAATTAAGACCATAGGGATTTCAACTCCTCACACTGTATCGCTATTATTATGTATGTATCATCTCTCCTTCATGCTCGGGTCCCTCACTACATTGCCCTTAAAGGCCTACTGAAATTATTATTATTTTACTTAAACGTGGATAGCAGATCCATTCTATGTGTCATACTTGATCATTTCGCGATATTGCCATATTTTTGCTGAAAGGATAAAGTTTGCAACTTTTGGTCGCTGATAAAAAAAGCCTTGCCTGTACCGGAAGTAGCGTGACGTCACAGGTTGAAAGGCTCCTCGCATTTCCCCATTGTTTACACCAGCAGCGAGAGAGATTCGGACCGAGAAAGCGACGATTACCCCATTAATTTGAGCCAGGATGAAAGATTAGTGGATGAGGAACGTGAGAGTGAAGGACTAGAGTGCAGTGCATGACGTATCTTTTTTCGCTCTTACCGTAACTTAGGTACAAGCTGGCTCATTGGATTCCACACGTTCTCCTTTTTCTATTGTGGATCACGGATTTGTATTTTAAACCACCTGGGATACTATATCCTCTTGAAAATGAGAGTTGAGAACGCGAAATGGACATTCACAGTGACTTTTATCTCCACGACAATACATCGGTGAAGCACTTTAGCTACGGAGCTAACGTGATAGCATCGTGCTTAAATGCAGATAGAAACAAAATAAATAAACCCCTGACTGGAAGGATAGACAGAAGATCAACAATACTATTAAACCATGGACATGTAACTACACGGTTAATGCTTTCCAGCTTGGCGAAGCTTACCAATGCTGTTGCTAACGACGCCATTGAAGCTAACTTAGCAACGGGACCTCACAGAGCTATGATAAAAACATTAGCGCTCCACCTACGCCAGCCAGCCCTCATCTGCTCATCAACACCCGTGCTCACCTGCGTTCCAGCGATCGACGGAAGGACGAAGGACTTCACCCAATCATCCGTGCGGTCGGCGGCTAGCGTCGGCTCGCGTCGGCTAGCGCGTCTGCTATCCAAGTCAAAGTCCTCCAGGTTGTGTTGCTGCAGCCAGCCGCTAATACACCGATCCCACCTACAACTTTCTCCTTTGCAGTCTTCATTGTTCATTAAACAAATTGCAAAAGATTCACCAACACAGATGTCCAGAATACTGTGGAATTATGAGATGAAAACAGAGCTTTTTTTGTATTGGATTCAAAGGTGTCCGAATACTTCCGTTTAACTACTGACGTCACGCGCATACGTCGTCTATCAACCGGAAGTTTAGCGGGAAATTTAAAATTGCACTTTATAAGTTAACCCGGCCGTATTGGCATGTGTTGCAATGTTAAGATTTCCTCATTGATATATAAACTATCAGACTGTGTGGTCGCTAGTAGTGGCTTTCATTAGGCCTTTAATACGAAAAGGGATTGTTATTGATATGTTAAATATATTAACAGAGCATAAAAATGTTTTTTAGAACCTTCTAAATATGTTTTTAACAATATTAGAGCCCTCTAAACATGAAATAGCAGCCATATAGTCACCTTTACACTCCTCCCTGCTTGGCACTCAGCATCAAGGGTTGGAATTGGGTGTTAAATCACCAAAAATGATTCCGCAGACGTGAGCACATCAGCCCTATATTAGCGTCCCTTCACTGGCTCCCTGTGCGTTACAGAATCAATTTTAAACTCATTTTATTTGTTTTTAAATGTCTAAACAACCTCGCGCCAACATACCTCTCCGACCTCCTTCAGCCTTACTGCCCCACCCGATCCCTAAGGTCAGCCGATCAGCTGCTACTGACGGTCCCTGACACAAGGCTGAAGCTTAGAGGTGACAGAGCTTTCGCCGCTGCTGCTACCTCTGAGTGTTAGACAAGCCTCCTCTCTTCCTGTTTTTAAATCTCTCTTAAAAACATACTTTTATTCCATGGCTTTTAACACTGAGTGATATCCATCCTGCAATGGCACCCCATAATACACCTGCTGTGAACCTGTTTTTATGTTTTTATATTTTATTTATTTATTCTTTATCGTGTTCTGTTTGTGTTATCTTTTAACCTGCCCATTGTACAGCACTTTGGCTACCCCTGTGGTACATTTTAAATGTGCTTTATAAATAAAGTTGATTTGATTTTATTCCTGGGCGCGGCCACCACTGCTGCTCTCTGCTCCCCTCACCTCCCAGGGGGTGAACAAAGGGGATGGGTCAAATGCAGAGGACAGACTTCACCACACCTAGTGTGTGTGTGACTATCATTGGTACTTTGACTTTACTTGAACTTTAACACTTACATGATCAAAGTATCAGTAAATCATCATCAGTATCAATTGGAATAAAAAAAAACCACGTTTGACAGTCAAAAAGCTTTAAATAAACAATTTTTTTGGATTCTTTTTAATGCATTCACTTTTTGTAAAATGTTCACAGAACTCTGTGGGCGGCTTTGAAAGGCGGACCCCCGTCGGGAGATAATGAGTCAGCAGTTTGTAAATTGTAGTGATAAAGTATCCAAAATGTAATCCCTCCTCGCCGGGACTCAATGACAACCACAACAGAACAATTAATCTGACAAATGTCTTTCGCACGCTCGTCACATTATCTCACGCAGGAAGAAAAGAAAACATATCTTTGTTGGTTTAACGTGTGCTATCTCTTTACTGTTAAGTCAAGTCAACTTTGTTTATATAGCACGTTTTCAACAACTTTTAAATTGAACCAAAGTGCTTTACAGGTTAAAAAAAAAGCATAGAGCAAAAAAAAAAACTAAGCAAAACAAAAAAAAACACAAACAAAGAACATAAACAATGAATGTGCTGAAGAAGATAGTGCAAATGCAACACGGTAAAAGGGGTCGGATAAAAAGTAAAAAATATTTGCGGGATAAAAATAATAATAATAAAAGTGCGACAAATTCTTTCTTTTCTTTCTTTTTCTTTCTTTTAGTTTATTTCGAACATGAACACATTTACATCATAATACATCACACAATTTCATATCATTTCATTTACATCAGGGGTGTCGAACTCATTTTAGATCGGGGGCCACATGGAAAAAAACCTACTCCCAACTGTGCCGGACTGGTAAAATCACGGCACGATAAGTTAAAAATAAAGAAAACTTCAGATTGTTTTCTTTGTTTAAAAATTTAACAAGCACATTCTGAAATTGTACAAATCATAATGTTGTTGTTGTTTTTTTTACAATTACATGTTGCGGTTAATAATATATATACTTTATGTGTCGTTATTTATATTTTCTGAATAAATTATGTGATAATGTTCATCAGTCAACTCATTGGTGTTAATTTTCAATCTGTCAAGATAAAAAAAATACATCAAAATCAAATTACAGTATGTTATTTATATAGTTTGATCATTTTTCTCGACTGATGTACTAACATCATGTGGTTTATTTTGTACATATGTAGCATGATCTACAAAGAAACAAAGAATTGTTGTTGCGACATCCAGTGGACACATTTGGAACAGCAGTTTCTTTCATTCAAAAATTTCAAGGTCATTTTTATACTTAGCAAACTCATCCCGCGGGCCGGATAACATCTGTTTGCGGGCCTGATCCGGCCCTCGGGCCGTACGTTTGACACCCCTGATTTACATCATGCCCGAAAAGGAGTAGGAAGAAGGAAAGCTTATTTAATCCTACCCCTTTCCCACTTCAAAGCATTTACAAATATATAAAATCATTTACTGACCTTTTTATATAATAAAATAACATCTATGAATTAGTATATACAACAGTTTGTAATATGTCATTAATTAATCCAGGCATTATTAACATACTGAGATGAAGAATATTTTCAATAAGGTTGGAAGTTTTTCTCATAATTCTTCTTCTTTGTACTTTGTAAGCACTATTAATTTAAACAACCTCTTAAACTGGATCATGTCAGTACAATTTGTAACTTCTTTACTTAATCCATTCCATAATTTAATTCCACATACTGTTATGCTAAAAGTTTTAAGTGTTGTACGTGCATATAAATGTTTTGAATTATTTTTTCCTCTAAGGTTATATTTGTCCTCTTTAGTTGAGAAGAAATGTTGTACATTCTTTGCTAGCAGGTTATAGTTTGCTTTGTACATCATTTTAGCTGTTTGCAATTTTACCAAATCACCAAACTTTAATATTTTTGACTTAATAAATAAAGGGTTTGTATGTTCTCTATATCCAACATTATGTATTATTCTAACTGATCTTTTGAAAAATTGAAAAATACAACTAAAGCGAAGGGGTGGGACTAGAAATGGTGGGCTAATGGGCGGACTCAGCTCGGGTCAAAGGCCAGCGAGAAGAGGTCTTAAGGAGGGTTTTGAAGACCCCCAGGCTCTGGGTTGACCTAATGTGGAGGGGAAGGCTGTTCCAGAGCTTAGGGGCGGCAACGGAAAAGGCTCTGTCCCCTCTGGTCTTTAGCCTGGATCTGGGGACCGACAAAAGCATTTGGTCAGCTGACCTTTAAGGCTCTAGACGAGGTATGGTGATGCAGCAGCTCGGTCAGGTATTGTGGGGCCAGACCATTTAGGGATTTAAAAACATCCATCCATCCATCCATCTTCTTCCGCTTATCCGAGGTCGGGTCGCGGGGGCAGCAGCCTAAGCAGGGAAGCCCAGACTTTCCTCCCCACAGCCACTTCGTCCAGCTCCTCCCGGGGGATCCCGACGTGTTCCCAGGCCAGCCGGGAGACATAATCTTCCCAACGTGTCCTGGGTCTTCCCCGTGGCCTCCTACCGGTTGGACGTGCCCTAAACACCTCCCGAGGGAGGCGTTCGGGTGGCATCCTGACCAGATGCTCGAACCACCTCATCTGGCTCCTCTCCATGTGGAGGAGCAGTGGCTTTACTTTGAGCTCCCCCAGAGGGCAGAGCTACTCACCCTATCTCTAAGGGAGAGCCCCGCCACCCGGCGGAGGAAACTCATTTCAGCCGCTTGTACCCGTGATCTTGTCCTTTCGGTCATAACCCAAAGCTCATGACCATAGGTGAGGATGGGAACATAGATCGACCAGTAAATTGAGAGCTTTGCCTTCCGGCTCAGCTCCTTCTTCACCACAACGGATCGATACAGCGTCCGCATTACTGAAGATGCCGCACCGATCCGCCTGTCGATCTCACGATCACGATCACGATATATATATATATATATATATATATATATATATATATATATATATATATATATATATATATATATATATATATATATATATATATATATATATATATATATATATATATATTTATATATATATATATATATATATATATACATATATATATATATATATATATATATATATATATATATATATATATATATATATATATATATATACGTATATATATATATACGCAACCTTTGTTTTAACGTCATTGTTTTCGCTGAAATTGCTATTGCTGTTTACATATATATATATATATATATATATATATATATATACATATATATATATATATATATACATATATATATATATATATATATATATATACGTATATATATATATATATATATATATATATATATATATATATATATATATATATACGTATATATATATATATATATATATATATATATATATATATATATATATATATATATACGTATATATATATATATATATATATTTATATACGTATATATATATACGCAACCTTTGTTTTAACGTCATTGTTTTCGCTGAAATTGCTATTGCTGTTTACATATATATATATATATATATATATATATATATATATATATATATATATATATATATATATATATATATATATATATATATATATATATATATATATATATATACGTATATATATATATATATATATATATATATATATATATATATATATATATATATATATATATATATATATATATATATATATATATATATATATATATATATATATATATATATATACGTACATATATATATATATATATATATATATATATATATATATATATATATATATATATATATATATATATATATATATATATATATATATATATAACCTTTGTTTTAACGTCATTGTTTTCGCTGAAATTGCTATTGCTGTTTACATATATATATATATATATATATATATATATATATATATATATATATATATATATATATATATATATATATATATATATATATATATATATATATATATATATATATATATATATATACGTATATATATATATATATATATATATATATATATATATATATATATATATATATATATATATATATATATATATATATATATATATATATATATATATATATATATACGTACATATATATATATATATATATATATATATATATATATATATATATATATATATATACATATATATATATATATATATATATATATATATATATATATATATATATATATATATATATATATATATATATATATATATATATACATATATATATATATATATATATATATATATATATATATATATATATATATATATATATATATATATATATATATATATATATATATATATATATATATATATATATGTAAACAGCAATAGCAATTTCAGCGAAAACAATGACGTTAAAACAAAGGTTGCGTGTGCGCGGAGGGACTAAGACAATAAGAGTCCCGTGCCTGACTAGCGAGCGGCAGTGGGAGTATTTATAATTGAGCGAGTTGAACGACACTTCCAAACGGCCTCATCCGTCAGTATTAACGTCGGCGGTGTGTCGTTCACACCTGAGGTGATGATGCAACTACTGTACCGTGTTCTCACCTCGCAGCACAATTAGGTTAAGGAAGGCGCTCCAGTCTGCCAAAATGAAATCTGTTGTTTTACGAGGACTTGCCTTTGCCCGCCTCTCTGCCAAGTAACCTGATTATGGCGTCTTGTTTTTTTGTTGTGGTCCTAAATGAGTTATTAAAAAATGGGGAAATGATTGCTTCCTTTGGTATCACAAAATATATTTTTCTCGGGGCATTTTTTCTCAGCATTTTCCTGATCCCACATGACAGTTTGGACAACACTAGTTTCCTGTAGTTTTTTATTATTTCCTTTCCAAGGCTCTTATTTTTACGTTCCCACTTCCTGTCTACCTTTGTTTCTCAGTGACTTTACCTCTTATCTTCACACCTGTACCCTGCCAGCCCTCTTCCTTGGATCTTTGGTTTCCTTTTGTATCTAAACATGCTGCGTAGCTTTCTGTGACTGGTTAATTTGTTATTTGGTTTTCTTAATAAAACGTTGTTTTTTTCACCTGCACTTCACCTGGTGTCACTGCAACCTGGGGTCCAAACCATCAAAACCAAACAAAAAACGTACAACTCCGGGGGGGTTTCAATTCAAGGTTAGGGTTTCAAGTTAGGAACAAGGTTCTGTGTTAGGATTAGGGCAGTGGTTCTCACCAAGTACTACCTCAGAAAACACCTGGCTCTCCAAGTACCATTATAATCACCAACAATAAGATATAGTAGCATAGTAGACCTAAGTAGTCATTAAAAACAATGCAGAGGTTTTATTTAAGAATAATGTTTAATATTTTTGGCCACTGTAAGATTACACACAGTTTGAATATTTAATTGATTCTTTGGTGTACCAATAGATGAAGCCCGTGTACCACAGTTATGAAGGTGTCTGTTACTACATTATATATATACTTGCAGTGTGCATAGTGTACATATTACATATTGTTATGAAGGTGTCTGTTACTACATTATATATCCTTGCAGTGTGTATATTGTACATATTACATAATGTTATGAAGGTGTCTGTTACTACATTATATATATATATATATATATATATATATATATATATATATATATATATATATATATATATATATATATATATATATATATATATACTTGCAGCGTGTATATTGTACATATTACATATTGTTATGAAGGTGTCTGTTACTACATTATTTATACTTGCAGTGTGTATATTGTACATATTACATAATGTTATGAAGGTGTCTGTTACTACATGATATATATACTTGCAGTGTGCATAGTGTACATATTACATATTGTTATGAAGGGGTCTGTTACTACATTATATATCCTTGCAGTGTGTATATTGTACATATTACATAATGTTATGAAGGTGTTTGTTACTACATTATATATATATATATATATATATATATATATATATATATATATATATATATATATATATATATATATATATATATATACTTGCAGCGTGTATATTGTACATATTACATATTGTTATGAAGGTGTCTGTTACTACATTATTTATACTTGCAGTGTGTATATTGTACATATTACATAATGTTATGAAGGTGTCTGTTACTACATGATATATATACTTGCAGTGTGCATAGTGTACATATTACATATTGTTATGAAGGGGTCTGTTACTACATTATATATATACTTGCAGCGTGTATATTGTACATATTACATATTGTTATGAAGGTGTCTGTTACTACATTATATATATATACTTTCAGTGTGTATATTGTACATATTACATATTGTTATGAAGGTGTCTGTTTCTACATTATATATATACTTGCGGTGTGTATATTGTACATATTACATATTGTTATGAAGGTGTCTGTTACTACATTATTTATACTTGCAGTGTGTATATTGTACATATTACATAATTTGATTGATTGATTGAGACTTTTATTAGTAGGTTGCACAGTGAAGTACATATTCCGTACAATTGACCACTAAATGGTAACACCCGAATAAGTCTTTCAACTTGTTTAAGTCGGGGTCCACTTAAATTGATTCATGATACAGATATATACTATCATATATACTATCATCATAATACAGTCATCACACAAGATAATCACATTGAATTATTTACATTATTTACAATCAGGAGTGTGGAGGGGGGGTGGGGTGGGGGGGGGGGTAGTGGACATAGAGAGAGCGAGAGAGAGAGAGAGAGATCAGAAGGCATAAGAAAAAGAATCTGCATTTGATTGTTTACATTTGATTATTAGCAATCCGGGGAGGGTGTTAGTTTAGTTAATGTTATGAAGGTGTCTGTTACTACATTATATATATATATATATATATATATATATATATATATATATATATATATATATATATATATATATATATATATATATATATATATATATATACTTGCAGTGTGTATATTGTACATATTACATATTGTTATGAAGGTGTCTGTTACTACATTATATATATACTTGCAGTGTGTATATTGTACATATTACATATTGTTATGAAGGTGTCTGTTACTACATTATATATATACTTGCAGCGTGTATATTGTACATATTACATATTGTTATGAAGGTGTCTGTTACTACATTATACTGTATATACATACATTACATATGTACAATGTACACACCTTTAATAATAGTGATCTGAGTTTGGGCTGGAGCAAGTGTCCTCAATTCCATTTGTCCAAAGGTCAGGGTTTCTCTTAGCCAACACTGTAAAGGCCAGACACTTAAACAAATATCAAACAATATACAAAACTATTATTATACTATTTGATTTTTTTTTTTTTTAAATAGAAATGTTACATTTTACCATTCAGAGCGCATGGATCATTACCCATTCAGCTATCAGACAATTACATGGAATCTTCCAATTGAGCAGTTTTCTGTGAAACTGTATGCTTGGACTATTTCTCTGCGGTTTGGAGAATGCAGGCATCGATCCTGCTACGTCTCACTTGTTAAGCAAGCGCTCAACCATAATACAAAAACATAACACACAATAAGCAATGCTTGAAACAGTGCAAAGATCATACAAAAGTGAGTACTGGGCTGTGGTGATTGCTCTAAAACTGCAAGAGAAGCTCAGCTTCCCCTAAAAAAGTGATTCTTAAACTAGTGGTACGCCAATGAGTCCATTAAATATCCAAACACAGTGTTACTGTTCAAACGGTTTGTAATGTTACAGTGGCCAAAATAGTAAATATAAGTTTTAAATGAATATACTATAATAATAAAAGTGATTATTTCCAAGTTTGTATACCATTAAAACATGGCGCTGGACAGTTTGTTTTAGGCATATGTTGACAAAACATTAAGCTTTTTTTTTTTCAAACAGCTCAACACACAAACAAAGAAACTGTCACACATGCTTGCCATCCTTTTTGCCTACTATAAAACCCAACTTATCTGCCGTGTGCCAGCATGGTCTTCGCCTCAGCCGGGTGCTCGGCCATGTTGGCAGGGAGCCTCGCCTCGGTCTTACGGCAGTCAAGGCATTCGACCGTTTCGGGCAGCCACTTGTGCGCCACAGTGTTGGTCACCGAATTGAAGCTCTGTCCAATTGTTTGTTGTGGACTTTACGGCGTGGTCTGCCTTTGTCTTCAAGACTTCAAAGATTATTGGTTGTCATGCAATACACACGGGGAAATGAAGATACCGTTTCTCTCTCTCTTCACTTGTTCCTGTTTGCTAATCAGGAGACAAACCTGTACCTGGTTTACAATCAGGAAACCTGCGACACTGGATTGTGTCTGCAAATGTTAGTGCCCAGTACTAACATTGGTCACCGAATTGAAGCTCCGTCCAATTGTTTGTTGTGGACTTTATGGCGTGGTCTGCCTTTGTCTTCAAGACTTCAAAGATTCTTGGTTGTCATGCAAGACACACGGGGAAATGAAGATACTGTTTCTCTCTCTCTTCACTTGTTCCTGTTTGCTAATCAGGAGACAAACATGTACTTGGTTTACAATCAGGAAACCTGCGACACTGGATTGTGTCTGCAAATGTTAGTGCCCAGTACTAACATTGGTCACCGAATTGAAGCTTCGTCCAATTGTTTGTCGTGGACTTTACGGCGTGGTCTGCCTTTGTCTTCAAGACTTCAAAGATTCTTGGTTGTCATGCAAGACACACGGGGAAATGAAGATACCGTTTCTCTCTCTCGCTTCACCTGTTCCTGTTTGCTAAACAGGAGACAAGCCTGTACCTAGTTTTCAATCAGGAAGCCTCCGACACTGGATTGTGTCTGCAAATGTTAGTGCCCAGTACTTCAGTCATACTTGACAACCCTCCCAATTTTCCCGGGAGACTCCCGAATTTCAGTGCCCCTCCCGAAAATCACCCGGGGGCAACCATTCTCCCGAACTTCTCCCGATTTCCACCCGGACAACAATATTGGGGGCGTGCCTTAAAGGCACTGCCTTTAGCGTCCTCTCTCACCTGAAAAGGAGACTATTATATATGTCTCCGTTATCCATAGGTTTATCTATAACCCATAAAGTAGGCAGGCACGGATCTATTTCTCAGCGTGTGTTTATTCCAGCCGGCACGTTAATACACCGACACACAACATCCGGATTCCCATCATGCATTGCTTCAAAACTACGGCAAGTAGTAATGTCCAAAAACATAACACAGACGAAGCAGAAGAACGAAGAAGAGACATGGCGACGACGAGTAAGAAGAAGAAGTACGCTTGCAAGTTCCAAAATGATTGGAAAAAATAATTTCAGTTCATCCAGGACAGCTTGAAGGGGAAGGTGTATGCTGCCTGCAAATTTTGTAGATCAGACTTCTCCATTGAACACGGTGGCCGAACGGATATACTCATTCATGAACAGATTATTTATATGCCCCCCCCCACTCCCGAATTCGGAGGTCTCAAGGTTGGCAAGTATGACTTCAGTACTGCATTCTCACTGGCACTCATCGAAAGCAGACGCTCCCCTTCCCTCTCCCTTGCTTCTTTGTTTTGTTTTGTCTTAACTTTCTTGTTGCCTCTCTTTGCACTGCTCTCTAAAATCTAAATAATGGAATCGATCAACTGACCTCTCAACAAAATCGACAAGATCTCGGGTTCGGGGGAACCTGCCTGTCTTGACGGAACGGTTGTTGCTGGACAGACAACGGACTCCTGGGAGAAGAGTAGTGCCGCATGCCTGGTGAACCTTTCAGTCGAGGACGTTGAAGAAATCCACATATTCGGAACCATGACACCAGGACATATTGTGATTGGAGTAAGCGTTGCTCTGGTGTATCGACGAATTGGAAGACGCTACGTTCAAAGTACCCTAAAACTGCCACAGATGATTGGAGGATGCAAATAGAACAGTGGCCACTCAGACTTTTGCAATTTTGGACTATATTGCAATCTTTGATGCAATCTTTGCCGACATCTTGGAGATGCTGGCTGCTCTGATGGGAAAGTGTGATGAATTTGAGGATCAGAAATAGATCTGGCTGGCTAGGCGGGTGTCCCCTTCCTCCCTCACCGCTCCATGTGTGTCCATCCCGAAGCCCAGCGCTCGGTGGCAGCGGACGACGTCCCCCCGGCGGACGACCATCCATCGGTATACCAGTAGCTGCGGTCCCCTGCTAAAACCTCCAAACAAGCTCAAGATGTATTTTTGCTCGCCCAAACACAAACATTCTAACCTGGATTGTTTCCAAGCGACGTGGCAAGGTTGTTACAGCGACGCTGAGATCATTATTCATGCGTTCGTTACGTCTCGTCTCGATTACTGTAACATATTATTTTCGGGTCTCCCTATGTCTAGCATTAAAAGATTATAGTTGGTACAAAATGCGGCTGCTAGACTTTTGACAAGAACAAGAAATTTTGATCATATTACGCCTATACTGGCTCACCTGCACTGGCTTCCTGTGCACTTAAGTTGTGACTTTAAAGTTTTACTCCTTACATATAAAATACTACACGGTCTAGCTCCATCCTATCTTGCCGATTGTATTGTACCATATGTCCTGGCAAGAAATCTGCGTTTAAAGAACTCCGGCTTATTAGTGACTCCCAGAGCCCAAAACAAGTCTGCGGGCTATAGAGCGTTTTCTATTGGGGCTCCAGTACTATGGAATGCCCTCCCGGTAACAGTTAGAGATGCTACCTCAGTAGAAGCATTTAAGTCCCATCTTAAAACTCATTTGTATGCTCTAGCCTTTAAATAGACCCCCTTTTTAGACCAGTTGATCTGCCGTTTCTTTTCTTTTCTGCCCCCCCCCCTCCCTTGTGGAAGGCAGGTGGCCATGGATGAAGTGCTGGCTGTCCAGAGTCGGGACCCGGGGTGGTCTCCTGCTGGCCCCACTATGGACTGGACTCTCACTATTATGTTAGATCCACTATGGACTGGACTTTCACAATATTATGCAAGACCCACTCGACGTCCATTTCATCCGGTCTCCCCTAGAGGAGGGGGTGGGGGGGGGGGGGTGGGGGGGGGTCACCCACATCTGCGGTCCTCTCCAAGGTTTCTCATAGTCATTCATATTGACATCCCACTGGGTTGTGAGTTTTTCCTTGCCCTTATGTGGGCTCTGAACCGAGGATGTCGTTGTGGCTTGTGCAGCCCTTTGAGACACTTGTGATTTAGGGCTATATAAATAAACATTGATTGACATTGATTACATCAAAACCCTCCCAGAGGATAGTGCAGTGAAGATACAACAAACTTCTTCCCCGTCTCTCACAGACACACACCTGTTGTTGGTGTCGTTGACTTTCAGTGGACTGACGGGCTCTGTTATCGCATTTGTGAGAGCACCAAGGTCGCGGAACAGAGACACGCTGCAGGCTTTCACACACATACATCCACGTAAAACACCCGAAAAACATACCTCACCCCCCATCCCATGCCTTCGACGCCTCACCCCATGTGGTATGACGGAAAACCAAGCACCGCCCGTAGTGGCTGGCAGCTTCGGACCGGATGCCCGCCCCCCTCAACCCTCGTTGCAAGATTCGAGTTGTATGTCGTAACATGTATATGTGCTTTGCTATGGACTTTTTTCTCAGTCCAGACTGGGCCCCACTCAATAGGAGCCCAGTCTGAAATCGACTTCTTTTGTTATTTAACTCATCCTCCCCCAGCGTCTACCTTTTTTCCCACCTTTTACAGGGCGCCGTACGAGGCAACCCATCACCATTCCTGTTCTCTTCCCTGTGTAGCCCACCCACTCCATTCAATTTGTAAATAAAACGTTCTGACACACACCTTTGTTGCTAGCAAATCATCAAAAACCCATCAAGGAGACATTCGAGGTCGACTTAAACATAGGAGAATCGTGTTTTCTTATTTCTAACTCTGTTGAAGTGGATTAATTAACTCATATTATGTTCTACATATGGTGAATGCTCATATTCATCTTGGAGAAAGCAAACCACCAAGTTTAAGTAAATAGTGGTATTTCAGTTTTAGCTCATAATAAGATACGGCCCCTTAGATTGATGTTCGCAGGTGGGTTGGATCACTTCTCGTAGGAAAAGAGGCTCTAATTGGGACTTCGGAATGCAAAAGTGACAACCATTTCCTTGAGAAAAGACTACCTGTTTAGCTAACTGACTTAAAGCAGTTGTTTTCCAGACACTTACACACGAACATCTCCTTTTATGGTCAGGATGCGCTCTCTTGACTTAGCATACACACCTACAGAGAGACAGGAAGGAAGAATATAAAACTGATATTTTGGCTTCTCCGTTTTTTTTTTACCTAGGCTTCTCCGGGTACTGCAGACCTGTTTAATGACACTCGCTTGTAATAAAGACACTTTTTGTTCAGCAAAGCGTCTCCGACGTCTCTTTCGATCCAGCCGCACTGCCGTGTTGCCCTCCTGCCCGGGAGGGGGTGACAAGACCGGAAATACACTTCACTGTCAAAATAAATCACTGTTTATGAACCCAATTTAGCAGAATACTACACCTGTACATTTTTTTTTTTTTGACTAATCTTGAAAATGTAATTGTACTTGTGCAATGACAATGAAGAGCATACCATACCATCCTTTGATTCAACGGTGGTCAACGGCTTCATCCACATCAGCGCTCATGATGAAACTGACTGCACTTTGCTCTCCTTCTCTGCATCTTGGGGTCACATCACAGTCCACACCATTCACCACTGTGACATCAAAGTTCTTAACTATTAGAAAGTAAACTTTAGCAAAACAAATTTTTATATATTTATATATTTATGAGTACTGTAGATCAGTTGTGTTGCAACACTTCAGAATTTCCGAGTGACTTTCCAGTGCTTTAAGTCCATTTTAGATCGGGTACTGTTACTCAATCTCTTATGCAACGCCTCATGGACCTCTAACCCTCAATCCAGCGGCCATTAGTATGTTCTCCTTCACAAACACTTCAGGTATGCGATGATCTTTCATTGCAACTTTGCCAATGACACTTAAAATCCACCTCCGACATTCCGACACTTTGAAGCGTCTCGTGTTGCAATATAAAGAATCATCCGAATGCTCGGTTGTCTGTGTGTCACATCAAGTTCCGTCTTCAGATGACAGTTTCTCATCTTGTTTGCCCGCTCTGAGACCTTTGTCCATCAATGACATCATTCTGTCACAAGCCTTGCAGTCATTTGTCTGACCTAATGTCTGCCCTTTTCCATGTGAATCTTGATAACTCTCTTTGCAACAACCTAAGAACGCTTAGTATTTCTCAATAAACAAACAAAAAATCATAATTAATGCACTTCTGGCTTCTCGAAGACTGACAAATCAAAAGATGCGGGGGCCATTTTGGTAGTTTTCGCCTTCAAAACCAGTGCAATATCTAGATTTGTAGATACATAGAAGAACTATTTTTATTTTTATTATTTAATATATATTTATTAGTGATTCCCAGAGCCCAAAAAAAGTCTGCGGGCTAAAGATCGTTTTCTATTGGGGCTCCAGTACTATGGACTGCCCTCCCGGTAACACTTAGAGATGCTACCTCAGTAGAAGCATTTAAGTCCCATCTTAAAACTCATTTGTATACTCTAGCCTTTAAATAGACCCCCTTTTTAGACCAGTTGATCTGCCGTTTATTTTTTTTTCTGCCCCCCTCTCCCTTGTGGAGGGGGGGGGGGGAACACAGGTCCAGTGGCCATGGATGAAGTGCTGGCTGCCCAGAGTCGGGACCCGGGGTGGACCGCTCGCCTGTGCATCGGTTGGGGACATATCTGCGCTGCTGACCCGTCTGCGCTCGGGATGGTCTCCTGCTGGCCCCACTATGGACTGGACTCTCACTATTATGTTAGATCCACTATGGACTGGACTCTCACTATTATGTTAGATCCACTATGGACTGGACTCTCACACTATTATGTTAGATCCACTATGGACTGGACTTTCACACTATTATGTTAGATCCACTATGGACTGGACTCTCACTATTATGTTAGATCCACTATGGACTGGACTCTCACTATTATGTTAGATCCACTATGGACTGGACTCTCTCACTATTATGTTAGATCCACTATGGACTGGACTCTCACTATTATGTTAGATCCACTATGGACAGGACTCTCACTATTATGTTAGATCCACTATGGACTGGACTCTCACTATTATGTTAGATCCACTATGGACTGGACTCTCACACTATTATGTTAGATCCACTATGGACTGGACTCTCACTATTATGTTAGATCCACTATGGACTGGACTCTCACACTATTATGTTAGATCCATTATGGACTGGACTCTCACACTATTATGTTAGATCCACTATGGACTGGACTCTCACTATTATCTTAGATCCACTATGGACTATGGACTGGACTCTCACTATTATGTTAGATCCACTATGGACTGGACTTTCACAATATTATGCAAGACCCACTCGATGTCCATTTCATCCGGTCTCCCCTAGAGGGGGCGGGGTCAACCACATCTGCCGTCCTCTCCAAGGTTTCTCAAAGTCATTCACATTGACATCCCACTGGGTTGTGAGTTTTTCCTTGCCCTTATGTGGGCTCTGAACCGAGGATGTCGTTGTGGCTTGTGCAGCCCTTTGAGACACTTGTGATGTAGGGCTGTATAAATAAACATTGATTGATTGAAGAACTACAAATTTGGTGCGAATGTTGACGAGCCAAAGCCAAACTGAAATGCTACAAGTTAGCTTGCTGGGCAGACAGCGTCAAGTCACAAAAAATATGAGCAAAATGACCGAAGAAAGCTATCATGCTAACAGTACTATGTTAACATTCTTACAGTTAGCATTGGCTAAATACCTAAATATGATGTTTATACCTGTTAAATTAGCTAATAAAGCTGGCACACTACTGTTAGCATGCTAAAATACTACCAAAAAGCACCAAAATATATTACTCTGCGATGTATAACTGAAAACAATTGTAAAAATGCTAGCATGGTAAAGTTGGCATACGTCAAGAACCAAAATAATGACTCTGGTGTAATTACTTTAAAAAGCTAGCCTGCTAACATCGACATACTAACAGGTAGCACATTGCCTTTATTTATTTTGTACACAAACATGTATAATCTTACTTCAAGTCAAAGTCCGATGAAGTGAACAAAAAGGCAGATGAAGTTCTAAAAAGCTCAAATGAAACATTTTGCCGAACCTGAGAAAGCTCCGCACCTTATTAACCTCACAACTCACCTCATCACACCATGTCCGTTGTCCAAACATGTAGAGACGTCACGAAAAACCAGGAATCTACAAAATAGAAACCGCAACAGTTAGCGTGCTAATGTAGCATTAGCATTGCTGTCTTTGTTTAGCTATTTAACTAGACTTGTGATGTTAAGTCGCTGGCATTGACACAAAACTGATCTACAGTGATTGTTACATATTTTTAAAACAATATTGGAGATTTGATGTGATAGAATTAGCAGTTTAAACTTCATGAGATTACGGCTAAACCCGCTAAGCTTAGCTAGGCTAAGTAACACTGGTAGCGTAGGAAACAGCCAATGTAAACATAAACAAGTCAAGTTGATAGTCATGCTGTAGTCATTAATGAAAACACTTTTGACAGAGTAACTTGTGATAAATTAAAGGCACTGAGTACGGGAATAAGTCTGTTCTCAAGCCTTCGGTTCCTCTGGTGAACTTTCAAAAGTGAACCACGCTGAGTAGGCTCCCGCTGACAACTTTTCAAAACCCTTTTAAGCCCGGCTATTTATAGTACAACAAAGTCAATTGTTTTCTGCACTTTGTGGACGACTTCAACCATGTCAAGGCGAAAGTAGAACCTTGGTCCAAAACGACTCTCCTTATTAATCTGCGACATTTTGTAACTCTTTGGACACCAACTTGCTTCTTTCTTCTATATTTTGAATACAGTTATGAAATGCGCCAAGCCAGTGATGCGTTTACAGCCACAAAAAAAGTTGGATAACTCCATCACCACACATAATGCGTAATTGCAGGTCGTTAGACTATGATTGACCAATCAAATGTTTGCTAATTCTAGTGTCATTTATTAAAAATCTTAATTTAAAAATATTAATCATGAAATTGTGTTATTATATTAAAGAAATACTAATACAAATATATATGTTATGTTTGCAGAAAGGGAGTTTACGGCTCAAACACCAGGGGGCAGTAATGTTCAATGATTTATTATATATATCGTCAATATATATATAATAATAATAAACAATACTAACTATACTTAAACTCAGGAATGGAGTGTGTGACCAAAATCCAAGAGTGTGTGTGTGGTGTTAAACTATGTGTGTAATTAACTGTTGTGTGTTACCGTGATGTTGGATGAGGAAGCAGACAAATCCAAAGGGGGCTAGGCGAAAGGGGGTCCGTGATCCAAGTGAGGTCCGTGGGTCAGAGAGAGAGGCGACAAGGTCCGTGTCCAGGCGGGGGGTCGATGATCGAGGGAGGCAGTCGAGATCCAGGGCAACGGAAGGAAAATGCTTCGGGCACAAGGGAGAATCAATCAATCAATCAATCAATGTTTATTTATATAGCCCTAAATCACAAGTGTCTCAAAGGGCTGCACAAGCCACAACGACATCCTCGGTACAGAGCCCACATACGGGCAAGGAAAAACTCACCCCAGTGGGACGTCGGTGAATGACTATGAGAAACCTTGGAGAGGACCGCATATGTGGGTAACCCCCCCGCCCCTCTAGGGAAGACCGAAAGCAATGGATGTCGAGTGGGTCTGACATAATATTGTGAAAGTCCAGTCCACAGTGGATCCAACACATCAGCGAGAGTCCAGTCCATAGTGGGGCCAGCAGGAAACAGTCCCGAGCGGAGACGGATCAGCAGCGCGAGAAGACAGGGGACAAATCAAGCCACGGAGAGGAAACACGGAGCGAGCATAAAGCTTGTCGCTTACGGTTCACCATCCAGAAACTAAGTTCCCGCCAGGATCCTAGGGTCCACTGGTCCTTATACCGCTCGCCCTCATCAGTCCCAGGTGTGAAGATTGCTGATCGTCTGCAGGCTTGTCGCTGCGTGGGCGTGCTGCGCTCAGCGCGAGCAGGGGCGTGTCCGGGCACGCTGAACGGGTTCGAGTCAGCGGCGTGAAAACATATTTCACTAAAGTTACAGGAACGTACACATGATCGCATGCTTACATCTCATTGTGCAACATGTGAATGTTTTAATGGAAACTAAATGTGATATCTGAAAGGGGTACATCTTTTTTTCCAAAGCAGGACCTCCACCCCAGACATACACTACTGGTACACAGCTCATGAAAACATATTTCGTCATCACCGTTCAATCATTGTAACGTCTGTCGAGACGCTTTAAGGAGGACATTAATTCCATCGATCACTTTATTGAGCAAAACTCTATGTCGGCCATTAACACATGACCAAAAACCAAACCAAAGCCAACTTTGTCATCTGTTCAATCAACGCCAATCAATGTTTATTTATATAGCCCTAAATCACAAGTGTCTCAAGTGTCTGTTATATTAACAGCAGCCGCTCGCTCTTTCTCACTTGCGCCAACACATGCACATAATGTGTAGGTCCAGGTCGTTAAACTATGATTTACCAATCAAATGTGTGCTTATCCTCGTGTCGTTTATTAAGAATCGTAATTCATAAATACTAATCGTGAAATGCTGTTATTATATTAAAGAAATACTAATAAAAATATATATATTACTAACCGAAAGTTACAGGAATGTACACATGATCCCATGCTTACATCTCATTGTGCAACATGTGAATGTTTTAATGGGAACTAAATTCGGTATCTGAAAGGGGTACACATTATTTCCAAAGCAGGACCTCCACCCAGACATACATTACTAGTACACAGCTCATGAAAATACTAATAAAAATATATAGTTTACTAACCGAAAGTTACAGGAATGTACACATGATCCCATGCTTACATCTCATTGTGCAACATGTGAATGTTTTAATGGGAACTAAATTTGGTATTTGAAAGGAGAACACATTATTTCCAAAGCAGGACCTCCACCCAGACATACAATACGAGTACACAGCTCAAGAAAATACTAATAAAAATATATAGTTTACTAACCGAAAGTTACAGGAATGTACACATGATCCCATGCTTACATCTCATTGTGCAACATGTGAATGTTTTAATGGGAACTAAATTTGGTATTTGAAAGGAGTACACATTATTTCCAAAGCAGGACCTCTACCCAGACATACATTACTAGTACACAGCTCATGAACATACTAATAAAAAAATATATTTTACTAACAGAAAGTTACAGAAACGTACACATGATCCCATGCTTACATCTCATTGTGCAACATGTGAATGTTTTAATGGGAACTAAATTCGGTATCTGAAAGGGGTACACATTATTTCCAAAGCAGGACCTCCACCCAGACATACATTACTAGAACACAGCTCATGAAAATATTAATAAAAATATATAGTTTACTAACCGAAAGTTACAGGAATGTACACATGATCCCATGCTTACATCTCATTGTGCAACATGTGAATGTTTTAATGGGAACTAAATGCGAAATCTGAAAGGGATACAAATTATACCCAAAGCAGGGCCTCCACCCAGACGTACAATACGAGTATACAACTCATGAAAAACAATATTTTTTTGTTATTGTCATTGTAAGTATTATATTTTATTATATTCAAAAACAATCTCATGGAAAGGATTGCTGTCATTTGATTATAATAACAAGACATTTAACTTGTTATTTAGTCAGGTTTGGGACAGGTGTGCTAATATGACAATGCTAACAAATATGCCGCGGGCTTTTACGAAATAAGCTACAGGCCGCAAATGGCCACAGGGCCGGACTTGGGACACCCCTGGTCCACACAAGAGTTCTGTGCAGTGTGCATGGCATGTTAACACTGTAGCTTATTTCATTTATTAATAATAATAATAATACCTGGGATTTATATAGCGCTTTTCTAAGTACCCAAAGTCGCTTTACATGTTAAAAACCCATCATTCATTCACACCTGGTGGTGGTAAGCTACTTTCGTAGCCACAGCTGCCCTGGTAACATATTTCACCTTAAAGGCCTACTGAAATTATTTTTTTTTATTTAAACGGGGATAGCAGATCTATTCTATGTGTCATACTTGATCATTTCGCGATATTGCCATATTTTTGCTGAAAGGATTTAGTATAGAACAACGACGATAAAGATCGCAACTTTTGGTATCTGATAAAAAAAAAGGCTTGCCCCTACCGGAAGTAGCGTGACGTAGTCAGTTGAACATATACGCAAAGTTCCCTATTGTTTACAATGATGGCCGCATGAAGTGAGAGAGATTCGGACCGAGAAAGCGACGATTTCCCCATTAATTTGAGCAAAGAAGAAGAAAGATTTGTGGATGAGGAAAGTGCAAGTGAAGGACTAGTGGGGAGTGGAAGCTATTCAGATAGGGAACATGCTGTGACAGCCGGGGGTGACCTGGTATTCAGCTGGGAATGACTACAACAGTAAATAAACACAAGACATATATATACTCTATTAGCCACAACACAACCAGGCTTATATTTAATATGCCACAAATAAATCCTGCATAAAAACACCTGCGTGTTTGTTATGCTAGCTCCTAGCTCCTCTGCTAGCTCCTAGCTCCATAGAACACGCCAATACAATTCAAACACCTGATCAACACACACAATCACTCAGCCCAAAAGACCGTTCACCTAACCCAAGGTTCATAAAGCTTATATATTTTAAAAAAGTTACGTACATACGCAAAAAAAAGTTGCGCACATACGGTCAAGCAATCAAATGTTTAGAAGCCAAAGCTGCATACTCACAGTAGCACGTCTGCGTCTTTGTCATCCAAATCAAAGTAATCCTGGTAAGAGTCTGTGTTGTCCCAGTTCTCTACAGGCGTCTGTGTACCGAAGTCAAAAGTCCTCCTGGTTAGAGTCTCTATTATCCGAGTTCTTCCATCTTGACTGCATCTTTCGGGAATGTAAACAAAGAAGCGCCGGCTGTGTACTGTTGTTGCTGACTACGTTCGAAAAATACGTCTATTTCGCACCGACAACTTTCTTCTTTGCTTGCTCAGCTTCCTTCTCCATAATGCAATGAACATGATTGCAACAGATTCACGAACACAGATGTCCAGAATACTGTGGAATTATGAAATGAAAACAGAGCTTTTTTGTATTGGCTTCAATGTGGAAGGCATACCCGTGTTCCCCGGTCTACGTCACGCGCATACGTCATCCTCAGAGGCGTTTCGAACCGGAAGTTTAGCGGCAAATTTAAAATGTCACTTTATAAGTTAACCCGGCCGTATTGGCATGTGTTATAATGTTAAGATTTCATCATTGATATATAAACTATCAGACTGCGTGGTCGGTAGTAGTGGCTTTCAGTAGGCCTTTAATATGCCACAAATTAATCCCGCATAACAAACACCTAGGTGTTTGTTATGCTAGCTCCTAGCTACTAGCTCGAGCTAGTTATAGCAAGCGATCAAATGTTTGGAAGCGTACTCACGGTATCGCATCTGCGTCTGTTAACGAAGTCAAAGTCCTCCTGGTAAGAGTCTCTGTTGTCCGAGTTCTTCGATCTTGACTGCATCTTTCGGGAATGTAAACAATGAAACACCGACTGTGTTGTGTTGCTGACTTCCCTCGCAAAATACTCCGCTTCGCACCGACTTTCTTCTTTGCTTGCTCAGCTTCTTTCTCCATAATGCAATGAACAAATTGCAACAGATTCACCAACACAGATGTCCAGAATACTGTGGAATAATGATGAAAACAGCTATTTCGTATTGGCTTCGATGGAGAAGCCATACCTGTGTTCTACTGGCTAGGTCACGCGCATACGTCATCCTCCGAAGGCTTTTTCAACCGGAAGTGTGGCGGGAAATTTAAAATTGCACTTTATAAGTTAACCCGGCCGTATTGGCATGTGTTGCAATGTTAAGATTTCATCATTGATATATAAACTATCAGACTGCGTGGTCGCTAGTAGTGGCTTTCAGTAGGCCTTTAAGTGGTCATATTAACGGTTCCCAGTTTGTTCATCAAATACCACGTCGTGGCACTTAGCTTCAGAGCCGTGCATCAAATATTGTTCCTCGTTGTCCGTCTATTCTATCGCTTAGGCTGGCAAACGGGGGGATTTTATTTTTTTTAGGGAGGGTGGCGACAAGACTGCCCTGTCATGCACCGTTAGTCGGGCATCAGGGGGAGCCATGAGTGATTGTTCGCTCCCAGCCAGTCTCGTCGTGAGCCAAAGACTTTTGCCTCCACAATGATCCTACAGTTGAAGGAGATTCCGGAGTGGATTTTACAAGCTCCGAGCTTTTCCACTTCAGTAAGTCTGAGCGAAGATGAGTTATAAATCATTGGCGCAAATGACACGGCTGCGCGTGTTCAGTTTAAATATGCACCGATGTCTCTGTTGGGAATGTTTGACAGACTTCAAGACTCAAATGAGACAGGCGTGACCTTGGTTAGGGCTTTAAGCGCCGCCCTGGAGCTTTTTCACAAATGTATGAAAATGGAAAAAGATGGGGAACATTTTTTTTTTTTAAATAAGGTTTCTGTAGGAAGACAAACATGACACAAACATTCTTAATTTGTTAAAGAGCCCACATGTTATTATTTTTGTGTTTATGCTTCACTGATGAGAGACTTTGCTTTGTCCTACTAATTTTGGCGGTCCTTGAACTCCCCGTAGTTGTGTGTTACATGTATAACTTTCTCCGGCGCTGCCACATTAAGACATAGTTTATGTTAGTCGGTGGTCCTGGATGCATGCTGATTGGACAATATGACATGTCGGTGGTCCTGGATAACTGCGGACCAGACATATGACATGTCCGTGGTCCTGGATAGGTGCGGACCGGACAATATGACATGTGCGTGGTCCTAGTAGCGTGCGGGACCGGACAATATGACATGTCCGTGGTCCTAGTAGCGTGCAGATTGAACAATATGACATGTCGGTGGTCTCGGATGCGTGCCGACCGGACAATATGACATGTTGGTGATCTTGGATGCGTGAGGACCGGGACAATATGACATGTCTGTGGTATTGGATGCATGAGGACCGGACAATATGACATATCGGTGGTCCTGGATGCGTGCGGACCGGACAATATGACATGTCTGTGGTCTTGGATGCGTGCGACCAGACAATTTCACATGTACGTGGTCCTAGTAGCGTGCAGACCGGACAATATGACATGTCGGTGGTCTTGGATATGTGCGGACTGGATTAATATGACGTGTACGCGGTCTTAGTAGTGTGCGGACCGGAGAATATGACATGTCGGTGGTCCTGGATGCACGTAGACCGGACAATATGACGTGTCGGTGGTCTTTGTTGCGTGCGGACCGGACAATTTCACGTGTCCGTGGTCCTAGTAGCATGCAAACCGGACAATATGACATGTCGGTGGTCTTGGATGTGTGCGGACCGGACAATATGACGTGTCCGTGGTCCTAGTAATGTACGGACCGGAATATTTGACGTGTCTGCGGTCCTAGTAATGTACGGACCGGAATATTTGACGTGTCTGCGGTCCTAGTAACGTGCGGACCGGACAGTATGACATGTCGGTGGTCATGGATGAATGCGGACCGGATGATATAACATGTCGGTGGTCCTAGTAGCATACGGACCGGACAATATGACACATCGGTGGTCTTAGTAGTGTGCGGACCGGACAATAAGACATGTCTGTGGTCTTGGATGCGTGCGGACCAGACAATTTCACGTGTCCGTGGTCCTAGTAGCGTGCAGACCGGACAATATGACATGTCAGTGGTCTTGAATGTGTGCGGACCGGAATATTTGACGTGTCTGCGGTCCTAGTAACGTGCGGACCGGACATTATGATATGTCGATGGTCGTTGATGAATGTGGACCGGACGATATAACATGTCGGTGGTCCTAGTAGCGTGCGGACCGGACAATATGACATGTCCGTGGTCTTAGTAGTGTGCGGACCGGACAATAAGACATGTCTGTGGTCTTGGATGCGTGCGGACCAGACAATTTCAGGTGTCCGTGGTCCTAGTAGCGTGCAGACCGGACAAAATGACATGTCGGTGGTCATGGATGTATGCGGACCGGAATATTTGACCTGTCCGTGGTCATAGCACCGTGTGGACCGGACAATATGACGTGTCCGTGGTCTTGGATGTATGCGGACCGGAATATTTGACGTGTCCGTGGTCCTAGTCACGTGCGGACCGGGAGATTTGACGTGTCTGCGGTCCTAGTAACGTGCGGACCGGACATTATGATATGTCGATGGTCTTGGATGCATGCGGACCGGACGATATAACATGTCGGTGGGTCCTAGTAGTGTGCGGACCGGACAATAAGACCATGTATGTGGTCTTGGATGCGTGCGGACCAGACAGTTTCAGGTGTCCGTGGTCCTAGTAGCGTGCAGACCGGACAAAATGAACATGTCGGTGGTCATGGTTGTATGCGGACCGGAATATTTGACGTGTCCGTGGTCATAGCAACGTGTGGACCGGACAATATGACGTGTCCGTGGTCTTGGATGTATGCGGACCGGAATATTTGACGTGTCCGTGGTCATAGCAACGTGTGGACCGGACAATATGACGTGTCCGTGGTCTTGGATGTATGCGGACCGGACAATATGACGTGTCCGTGGTCCTAGTCACGTGCGGACCGGGGTATTTGACGTGTCCGTGGGTCGTAGTAACGTGCGGACCGGACAATATGACATGTCGGTGGTCCTAGTAGCGTGCGGACCGGACACTATGACATGTCGGTGGTCCTAGTAGCGTGCGGACCGGACAATATGACATGTCGGTAGTCTTAGTAGTGTGCGGACCGGACAATATGACATGTAGGTGGTCCTGGATGCATGTAGACCGACAATATGATGTGTTCGTGGTTCTCGATGCGTGCGGACCGGACAATATGACGTGTCGGTGGTCCTAGTGACGTACGGACCGGACAATATGACATGTCGGTGGTCCTAGTAGCGTGCGGACCGGACAATATGACATGTCGGTGGTCTTAGTAGTGTGCGGACCGGACAATATGACATGTCGGTGGTCCTGGATGCATGTAGACCGGACAATATGACATGTCGGTGGTCCTGGATGCATGTAGACGGACAATATGACATGTCCGTGGTCCTAGTAGTGTGCGGACTGGACAATATGACATGTCGGTGGTCTTGGATGCATGTAGACCGGACAATATGACATGTCGGTAGTCTTAGTAGTGTGCGGACCGGACAATATGACATGTAGGTGGTCCTGGATGCATGTAGACCAGGACAATATGATTGTTCGTGGTTCTCGATGCGTGCGGACCGGACAATATGACGTGTCGGTGGTCCTAGTGACGTACGGACCGGACAATATGACATGTCGGTGGTCCTAGTAGCGTGCGGACCGGACAATATGACATGTCGGTGGTCCTTAGTAGTGTGCGGACTGGAACGATATGACATGTCGGTGGTCTTGGATGCGTGCGTACGGACAATTTCACGTGTCCGTGGTCCTAGTAGCGTGCGGACCGGACAATATGACGTGTCGGTGGTCCTAGTGACGTACGGACCGGACAATATGACATGTCGGTGGTCCTAGTAGCGTGCGGACCGGACAATATGACATGTCGGTGGTCCTAGTAGCGTGCGGACCGGACAATATGACATGTCGGTGGTCCTAGTAGCGTGCGGACCGGACAATATGACATGTCGGTGGTGCCTAGTAGCGTGCGGACCGGACAATATGACATGTCGGTGGTCCTAGTAGCGTGCGGACCGGACAATATGACATGTCGGTGGTCCTAGTAGCGTGCGGACCGGACAATATGACATGTCGGTGGTCTTAGTAGTGTGCGGACCGGACAATATGACATGTCGGTGGTCCTGGATGCATGTAGACCGGACAATATGACATGTCGGTGGTCCTGGATGCATGTAGACCGGACAATATGACATGTCGGTGGTCCTGGATGCATGTAGACCGGACAATATGACATGTCGTGGTCCTAGTAGCGTGCGGACTGGACGATATGACATGTCGGTGGTCTTGGATGCGTGCGTACCGGACAATTTCACGTGTCCGTGGTCCTAGTAGCGTGCGGACCGGACAATATGACGTGTCGGTGGTCCTAGTGACGTACGGACCGGACAATATGACATGTCGGTGGTCCTAGTAGCGTGCGGACCGGACAATATGACATGTCGGTGGTCCTAGTAGCGTGCGGACCGGACAATATGACATGTCGGTGGTCCTAGTAGCGTGCGGACCGGACAATATGACATGTCGGTGGTCTAGTAGCGTGCGGACCGGACAATATGACATGTCGGTGGTCTTAGTAGTGTGCGGACCGGACAATATGACATGTCGGTGGTCCTGGATGCATGTAGACCGGACAATATGACATGTCGGTGGTCCTGGATGCATGTAGACCGGACAATATGACATGTCCGTGGTCCTAGTAGTGTGCGGACTGGACGATATGACATGTCGGTGGTCTTGGATGCGTGCGTACCGGACAATTTCACGTGTCCGTGGTCCTAGTAAGCGTGCGGACCGGACAATATGACGTGTCGTTGGTCTAGTGACGTACGGACCGGACAATATGACATGTCGGTGGTCCTAGTGACGTACGGACCGGACAATATGACATGTCGGTGGTCCTAGTAGCGTGCGGACCGGACAATATGAACATGTCGGTGGTCCTAGTAGCGTGCGGACCGGACAATATGACATGTCGGTGGTCCTAGTAGCGTGCGGACCGGACAATATGACATGTCGGTGGTCTTAGTAGTGTGCGGACCGGACAATATGACATGTTCGGTGGTCCTGGATGCATGTAGACGGACAATATGACATGTCCGTGGTCCTAGTAGCGTGCGGACCGGACAATATGACGTGTCGGTGGTCCTAGTGACGTACGGACCGGACAATATGACATGTCGGTGGTCCTAGTAGCGTGCGGACCGGACAATATGACATGTCGGTGGTCCTAGTAGCGTGCGGACCGGACAATATGACATGTCGGTGGTCCTAGTAGCGTGCGGACCGGACAATATGACATGTCGGGTGGTCTTAGTAGTGTGCGGACCGGACAATATGACATGTCGGTGGTCCTGGATGCATGTAGACCGGACAATATGACATGTCCGTGGTCCTAGTAGTGTGCGGACTGGACGATATGACATGTCGGTGGTCTTGGATGCGTGTGTACCGGACAATTTCACGTGTCCGTGGTCCTAGTAGCGTGCAGACCGGACAATATGACATGTCGGTGGTCTTGGATGCATGTAGACCGGACAATATGACGTGTCGGTGGTCTTGGTTGCGTGCGGACAGGAAGTAGTAGAAAGCGTCTACTGAGCTGCCCCCAGCTGTCATTAGCACGCTTTCATTTGTTGTTCAGAGGCACCACTGAGATGATTCTTACTGTCCGGCATCTCATATCTCACTGCATACTGATGCAGTGACAGCACAGCAGAGGAGAAACAACAGGACATCTACATTGAGACTTTCTGTACAGGCAGCATCTTAAAGCACTCGACTCCTCTCTTCTATGGCGCTTTCACACCACGACATCTTGGAGAACATACACCCTTATATATATTATATATATATATATATATATATATATATATATATATATATAATATATATATATATATATATATATATATATATATATATATATATATATATATATATATATATATATATATAATTTTTTTGATCTCCCCAAGATGCAGAGATGGCAGGCGTAGCGCAGAAAAACATGACTTTAATGTCAAAAAAACAAATAGGGCAACTGGTGAGTGCACATGCAGGGAAAACAAGAACCAAGAAACAGCCAACAGGAACCAGGAAACAGGATAACAGAGTTCGGGCAAGAGGATGCAATCATCGAGCCTGACTGGAGGGCGAGGCAGGCATAAATAGTAGCCTGATTGGCAACCGCAACAGGTGTGCCAGGCTGCCAATCGGGGACATGGGAAATGTAACCAAAAATAAGAGCGCTGACAGGAAATAGACACAAACAGAGGAAAACCCAAAGATAACCAAACTGTCCAGCAACAAGCCTGACAAGGTAGGGACTGGTACCGTTCACATTTGAACCAATATAGTACCAATCAATGAGTAAAACATCAATCAATTTGTTTTCATTTTTTGTTGAAATCGTGTTCTTAAAGCATTGATGACACATTTTTATTTCAATTGCATTTTCCGAATTCTTTGAAGAAAATCTATATATCGTTCTTGTTTTTGGAGGTGAAACCACCTCAACAAACTACCCAGCTGCCTTTAAATCTGTCATTATGCTAGTATTTTTAGCTCATTTTTGCTCATATATTTTGTTACTTGACTTGATGCATTTAATCTGTCATTATGCTAGTATTTTTTAGCATTTTATCATGCTATCTTTTTTAGCCAATTTAGCAGTTATACACCTCAGTGTCAGGTATTTCACTAATGCTAACATGTTAGCATAGTACTGAAGTATTTGCTGGTATTTTAGCTCAGTTTGCTCATATTTTTTGTTACTGGACTTGATGCATTTAATCTGTCATTATGCTAGTATTTTTAGCATTTTAGCATGCTATTTTTTTTAGCCAATTCAGCAGGTATACACCTCAGTCTCAGGTATTTCACTAATGCTAACATGTTAGCATAGTACTGAAGTATATGCTGGTATTTTAACTCATTTTGCTCATAATTTTTGTTACTTGACTTACATCCATCCATTTTCTACCGCTTATTCCCTTCGGGTCGCGGGGGGCGCTGGAGCCTATCTCAGCTACTATCGGGTGAAGGCGGGGTACACCCTGGACAATTCCGCCACCTCATCGCAGTGTTACTTGACTTGATGCATTTAATCTGTCATAATGCTAGTATTTTTAGCATTTTAGCATGCTATCTTTTTAGCCAATTTATCAGGTATACACCTCAGTCTCAGATATTTCACTTATGTCTAACATTTTAGCATAGTACTGAAGTATATGCTGTTATTTTTAACTCATTTTGCTCATAATTTTTGTTACTTGACTTGATGCATTTAATCTGTCATTATGCTAGTATGTCTAGCATTTTAGCATGCTATCTTTTTTAGCCAATTTAGCAGGTATACACCTCAGTCTCAGGTATTTCACTAATGCTAACATGTTAGCATATTACTGAAGTATATACTGTATTTTTAACTCATTTTTATCATAATTTTTGTTACTTGACTTGATGCATTTAATCTGTCATTATGCTAGTATTTTTAGCATTTTAGAATGCTATCTTTTTTTAGCTAATTTAGCAAGTATACACCTCAGTGTCAGTATTTCACTAATGCTAGGCATGTTAGCATAGTACTGAAGTATATGCTGGTATTTTTAACTCATTTTGCTCATCATTTTTGTTACTTGACTTGATGCATTTATCTGTCATTGTGCTAGTATTTTTAGCATTTTAGCATGCTATCTTTTTTTAGCCAATTTATCAGGTATACACCTCAGTCTCAGGTATTTCACTAATGCTAACATGTTAGCATAGTACTGAAGTATAGGCTGGTATTTTTAACTCATTTTGCTCATCATTTTTTTTACTTGACTTGATGCATTTAATCTGTCATTATGCTAGTATTTTTAGCATTTTAGCATGCTATCTTTTTTAGCTAATTTAGCACCTATACACTTTAGTGTCAGGTATTTCACTAATGCTAACATGTTAGCATAGTACTGAAGTATATGCTGGTATTTTTAACTCATTTTACTCATAATTTTTGTTACTTGACTTGATGCATTTAATCTGTCATTATGCTAGTATTTTTAGCATTTTAGCATGCTATCTTTTTTAGCTAATTTAGCACGTATACACCTCAGTCTCAAGTTTTTCACTAATGCTAACATGTTAGCATAGTACTGAAGTATATGCTGGTATTTTTAACTAATTTTGCTCATCATTTTTGTTACTTGACTTGATGCATTTAATCTGTCATTATGCTAGTATGTCTAGCATTTTAGCATGCTATCTTGTTTAGCTAATTTAGCACCTATACACATCAGTCTCAGGTATTTCACTAATGCTAACATGTTAGCATAGTACTGAAGTATATGCTGTTATTTTTCACTCATTTGCTCATAATTTTTGTTACTGGACTTGATGCATTTAATCTGTCATTATGCTAGTATTTTTAGCATTTTAGCATGCTATCTTTTTTAGCTAATTTAGCATCTATACACCTCAGTGTCAGGTATTTCACTAATGCTAACATGTTAGCATAGTACTGAAGTATATGCTGGTATTTTTAACTCATTTTGCTCATAATTTTTGTTACTGGACTTGATGCATTTAATCTGTCATTATGCTAGTATTTTTAGCATTTTAGCATGCTAGCTTTTTTTTAGCTAGTTTAGCAGGTATACATCTCAGTGTCAGGTATTTCACTAATGCTAACATGTTAGTATAGTACTGAACCATATGCTGGTATTTTTGGCTCATTTTTCGCATATTTTTTGTTACTTGGCGCTATCTGGCCGGCGTGCTAACCGTTAGCATTTCAACTCGTCTTTGGCTCTTCAGCGTCCAGATGAAATTTCTACCAACCAATTCTCTATATTGTGCTGGTTTTGGAGGTGAAAACTACCACAAAAACTACCCAGCAGCCTTTAATCTGTCAGTGGAAAAATTATTTTTTGCATATTAAACAGCATTTTAAGGGTTAGGGTCACCATGCTTTACTTTGCTGTTTTAAAAAAAAAAACACGATAAGCTTCAACCAAGCTTGCTTTCTGCAATTAAAAAACAATTTTGTTGGAACTTTTTCGAAAAAAAACATGCATTTTAGGAGGCAACAATTACAAAAGAAAGCCTTCAAAATCCTGGAAGTACTTACTAGTTATTGTGTATTTGTTTTGATAATGCAATGTACGCAATAGAAAACAATACATTGATGTTGTTACATATCAATAACACTCATCATGAATACCAATTAAAACATTTACAGTTAATACAGGTCATTGATATCAGACATTCGCCTTCATGGATGATCGGAATCAGCAGCATTAAACCCTGAATATACACTATATTGTCAAAAGTATTTGGCCACCTGCCTTGACTCACATATGAACTTGAAGTGTCATCCCATTCCTAACCCATAGGGTTCAATAAGATGTGGGTCCACTTTTTGCAGCTATTACAGCTTCAACTCTTCTGGAAAGGCTGTCCACAAGGTGGCGGCGTGTGTTTATAGGAATTTTCCACCAGTCATCCAAATGCGCATTGGTGAGATCACACACTGATGTCTCAGGCTCCGTTCTAATTCATCCCAAAGGTGTTCTATCGGGTTCAGGTCAGGACTCTGTGCAGGCCGGTCAAGTTGATCCACACCAGACTCTGTCGTCCATGTCTTTATGGACCTTGCTTTGTGCACTGGTGCACAGTCATGTTGGAAGATTAAGCGGCCCGCTCCAAACGGTTCCCACAAGGTTGGGAGTATGGAATTGTCCAAAATGATTTGGTATCCTGAAGCATTCAAAGTTCCTTTCACTGGAACTAAAGGGGCCCAACCCAACTCCTGAAAAACAACCCCGCACCATAATTCCTCCACCACCAAATTTCCCACCCGGCACACCACTGCATCCCACGCTTTGCATTGGACTTGGTGTTGTATGGCTTAGATGCTGCTACCCGGCCATGGAAACCCATTCCATGAAGCTCTCTGCGTGCTGTACGTGGGCTAATTGGAAGGTCACATTGAAGTTCGGGGCTCTGTAGCAACTGACTGCGCAGAAAGTCTTTGAACTATGCGCTTCAGCATCCGCCGACCCCTCTCTTGTCAGTTCACATGGCCTACCACTTGGTGGCTGAGTTGCTGTTGTTCCCAAACACTTCACTTTTCTTATAATAAAGCCGACAGTCATACTTGCCAACCCTCCCGTTTTTAGCGGGAGAATCCCGGTATTCAGCGCCTCTCCCGACAACCTCCCGGCAGAGATTTTCTCCCGACAAACTCCCGGTATTCAGCCGGAGCTGGAGGCCACGCCCCCTCCAGCTCAATGCGGACCTGAGACTGAGTGGGGACAGCCTGTTCTCACGTCCGCTTTCCCACAAAAATTTTTTGTCAGACATCTCCATTGAACACGTTGGCCGAAATGATATACTCATCATGAACGGAGAAGTTAAACAGGACAATACTGCCATCTAATGGATAGCCACCGGAACACTGAAATTCAAGTATTTTGTATTGTTTTCTATGTAATATATATATATATATATATATATATATATATATATATATATATATATATATAATATATATATATATATATATATATAAATATATTTATATATATATATATATATATATTATATATATATATATATATATATATATATATATATATATATATATATATATATATATATATATATATATATATATATATATTTATATATATATATATATATATATATATATATATATATATATATATATATATATATATATAGCCCCCCCCCCCCCCCCCAAAACCCACCCCCTACGCCCCACCTCCCGATTTTGGAGGTCTCAAGGTTGGCAAGTATGCCGACAGTTGACTTTGGAATATTTAGGAGCGAGGAAATTTCACCACTGGATTTGTTGCACAGCTGGCATCCTATGACAGTTCCACGCTGGAAATCACTGAAAGTGGCCCATTCTTTCACAAATGTTTGTAGAAACAGTCTCCATGTCTATGTGCTTGATTGTCATACTTGCCAACCCTCCCGTTTTTAGCGGGAGAATCCCGGTATTCAGCGCCTCTCCCGACAACCTCCCGGCAGAGATTTTCTCCCGACAAACTCCCGGTATTTAGCCGGAGCTGGAGGCCACGCCCCCTCCAGCTCAATGCGGACCTGAGACTGAGTGGGGACAGCCTGTTCTCACGTCCGCTTTACCACAAAACATTTTTGTCAGACTTCTCCATTGAACACGGTGGCCGAAATGATATACTCATCATGAACGGAGAAGTTAAACAGGACAATACTGCCATCTAATGGATAGCCACCGGAACACTGAAATTCAAGTATTTTTTTTTTTTTTCTATGTAAAATATATATATATATATATATATATATATATATATATATATATATATATATATATATATATATATATATATATAATATATATATATATATATATATATATATATATATATATATATATATATATATATATGTATATATATATATATATATATATATATATATATATATATGTATATAGCTAGAATTCACTGAAAGTCAAGTATTTTCATATATATATATTAAATATATATGAAATACTCGAGTTGGTGAATTCTAGCTGTAAATAAGCACCCCCCCGACCATATATATATATATATATATATATATATATATATATATATATATATATATATATATATATATATATATATATATATATATATATATATATATATATATATATATTTATATATATATATATATATATATATATATATATATATATATATATATATATATATATATATATATGTATATATATTATTATATATATATATATATATATATATATATATATATATATATATATATATATATATATATATGTATGAAATACTTGACTTTCAGTGAATTCTAGCTCTATATATATATATATATATATATATATATATATATATATATATTATATATATATATGTATATATATTATATATATATATATATATATATATATATATATATATATATATATATATATATATGTATATATATATATATATATATATAGAGCTAGAATTCACTGAAAGTCAAGTATTTCATACATATATATATATATATATATATATATTATATATATATATATATATATATATATATATATATATATATATATATATATATATATATATATATATATATATATATATATATATATATATATATATTATATATATATATATATATAGAAATATATATGAAATACTCGAGTTGGTGAATTCTAGCTGTAAATAAGCACCCCCCCGACCATATATATATATATATATATATATATATATATATATATATATATATATATATATATATATATATATATATATATATATATATATATATATATATATATATATATATATATATATATATATATATATATATATATATATATATGTATATATATTATTATATATATATATATATATATATATATATATATATATATATATATATATATATATATATATATATATATATATGTATGAAATACTTGACTTTCAGTGAATTCTAGCTCTATATATATATATATATATATATATATATATATATATATATATATATATATATATGTATATATATTATATATATATATATATATATATATATATATATATATATATATATATATATATATATATATATATATATATATATATATATATATATATAGAGCTAGAATTCACTGAAAGTCAAGTATTTCATACATATATATATATATATATATATATATATATATATATATATATATATATATATATATATATATATATATATATATATATATATATATATATATATATATTATTATATATATATATATGAAATATATATGAAATACTCGAGTTGGTGAATTCTAGCTGTAAATAACCCCCCCCCCACCAACCAAGCCCCCCCCCCCCACCCCACCCCCACCCCCCCACCCCCTACCCCCCACCTCCCGATATTGGAGGTCTCAAGGTTGGCAAGTATGCCGACAGTTGACTTTGGAATATTTAGGAGCGAGGAAATTTCACGACCGGATTTGTTGCACAGCTGGCATCCTATGACAGTTCCACGCTGGAAATCACTGAAAGCGGTCCATTCTTTCACCAATGTTTGTAGAAACAGTCTCCATGTCTATGTGCTTGATTGTATACACCGGGTGAAGTGATTAGGACACCTGATTCTCATCATTTGGATGGGTGGCCAAAGACTTTTGGCAATATAGTGTACATTACGTCTCATCTTGACAAGTGTTTGTATTGTTTATGAGAAGAAAAATGTTCAGTTGAGAGCCCTAGGAACAAAAAGGTGCTTACTTTGTCTGTACTAACATGCATTCCAATTCATTCTGCCACTCTTGTTGCCTCGCTGGCTTTTAAAGCCACATTACTCTCCATGCCAGAGGCCAAGGAACATTTCATCTTTGCACGGTGAGTGATTGATTTGTTATTCACCGCATGGATATGACCGCGGTGCACGTGCGCAATGTGTTCCAGGCGGTTTGAAAGACCCACGCCGGGCTCGGAATGTAAATGAATGAAAGGGTAGCTAAGCAACAAAGGGGCTACGTGTCAAATAAAAGAATGTTGGCATTGAGGCGGTTGGGTTCCAAAGCAGCACTCCAATCCACGTTTGGTTTTATCGAAAGAGAGACCACGCTCGGAACTGAATTGTTCGTCGACATTGATGTAAAACAGGAAGTCAGTCGTTCTATTTCTCAGGGAGTGACAATTAGCCATCTAAAACTTATATTCAATTGAATAGACTGCAAAGACAAGATACTTAACGTTCAAACTGGAAAACTTTGTTATTTTTTGCAAATATTAGCTTATTTGGAATTTGGTGTCTGCAACATGTTTACAAAAAAGCTGGCACAAGTTGCAAAAAAAGACAGAGAAAGTTGAGGAATGCTCATCCAACACTTATTTGGAACATCCCACAGGTGAACGGGCTAATTGGGAACAGGTGGGCGCCATGATTGGGTATAAAAAGCAGCTTCCGCGAAATGCTCAGCCGTTCACAAACAAGGACGGGGCGAGGGTCACCACTTTGTCAACAAATGCCTGAGCAAATTGTTTAAGAACAACATTTATCAACCAGCTATTGCAAGGAATTTAGGGATTTCACCATTTACGGTCTGTAATATCATCAAAAGGTTCAGAGAATCTGGAGAAATCACGGTAAGCCATGATATTACGGACCTTCGATCCCTCAGGCGGTACTGCATCAACAAGCGACATCAGTGTGTAAAGGATATCGCCACATGGGCTCAGGAACACTTCAGAAACCCACCGTCAGTAACTACAGCTATATATGTCTATTTTACTGTTTTAATTGGTTTTACCCTTCAAAATAGTTTTTAATCATATTTATTTTTTATGCTGTCTCTGTATTGGTTTTCTATTCATTTATTCTTTGTTTTTATTCAGTCACTGGTGTAGCATAATATTGTTTTTAATATTGTTTTTAATATCGTTTTTAATATTGTTTTTAATATTTTTTTTAACATGGCCGTGCAGCACTTTGGAAACAATCTTGTTGTGTAAATGTGCTATATAAATAAAGTGGATTGGATTGGATTGGATTACAGTTTTGTTGCTACATCTGTAAATGCAAGTTAAAACTCTACTATGCAAAGCCAAAGCCATTTATCAACAACACCCAGAAACGCCGCCGGCTTCGCTGGGCCCGAGCTCATCTAAGATGGACCGATGCAAACTGGAAAAGTGTTCTGTGGTCTGACGAGTCCACGTTTCAAATTGTTTTTGGAGACTGTGGACGTCGTGTCCTCTGGAACAAAGAGAAAAAGAACTATCCGGACTGTTCTAGGCGCAAAGTGTAAAAGCCAGCATGTGTGATGGTATGGGGGTGTATTAGTGCCAAAGGCATGGGTAACTTACACATCTGTGAAGGCACCATTAATGCTGAAAGGTACATACAGGTTTTGGAGCAACGTATGTTGCCATCCAAGCAACGTTATTATGGACGCCCCTGCTTATTTCAGCGAATACTTCAGTGTTTTACATTTAGAAAAAAGTTATAATGTATTTGAAAAAAGATAAAAAAATATACCATTCATCGGCAGTGCGCCTTATAATTCGGTGTGCCCTATGGTCCGTAATTTTTTTGTTTTTTCGTGCAGTTCCCCTTTAAGGCGGTAACGCCGGTGAAAAAACTAGTGCCATTATCATTATGGCGCTGACTTTGACAGTCCTCATTTCAAACCTTCATTTCAACACCGTGCTCTCTGCAAGAACGTAATTGAGAGCTTCGCAGGGCATTTAGTCAAATAATTGTTTGGTGTTTCTCACCTAGGCCTTCGGTGATGTCCTACTTAGTCCGACTGCACCTCTCAAAATACCGCAATTAATGTCACCACATGGACATACTATACAGCAGGGGTCACCAACCTTTTTGAAACCAAGAGCTACTTCTTGGGTACTGATTAATGCGAAGGGCTACCAGTTTGATACACACTTAAATAAATTGCCAGAAATAGCCAATTTGCTCAATTTACCTTTAATTCTATGTTATTATTAATAATTAATGATATTTACACTTAATTGAACGGTTTAAAAGAGGAGAAAACACAAAAAAAATGACAATTAAATTGTGAAACATAGTTTATCTTCAATTTCGACTCTTTAAAATTCAAAATTCAGCCGAAAAAAAGAAGAGAAAAACTAGCTAATTCGAATCTTTTTGAAACAATTAAAAAAAGAATTTATGGAACATCATTAGTAATTTTTCCTGATTAAGATTAATTTTAGAATTTTGATGACATGTTTTAAATAGGTTAAAATCCAATCTGCACTTTGTTAGAATATATAACAAATTGGACCAAGCTATATTTCTAACAAAGACAAATCATTATTTCTTCTAGGTTTTCCAGAACAAAAATTTTAAAAGAAATTCAAAAGACTTTGAAATAAGATTTAAATTTGATTCTACAGATTTTCTAGATTTGCCAGAATATTTTTTTTTAATTTTAATCATAATAAGTTTGAAGAAATATTTCACAAATATTCTTCATCGAAAAAACAGAAGCTAAAATGAAGAATTAAATTAAAATGTATTTATTATTCTTTACAATAAAAAAAATAAATGTACTTGAACATTGATTTAATTTGTCAGGAAAGAAGAGGAAGGAATTTAAAAGGTAAAAAGGTATATGTGTTTAAAAATCCTAAAATCATTTTTAAGGTTGTATTTTTTTCTCTAAAATTATCTTTCTGAAAGTTATAAGAAGCAAAGTAAAAAAATAAATGAATTTATTTAAACAAGTGAAGACCAAGTCTTTAAAATATTTTCTTGGATTTTCAAATTCTATTTGAGTTTTGTCTCTCTTAGAATTAAAAATGTCGAGCAAAGCGAGACCAGCTTGCTAGTAAATAAATACAATTTAAAAAATAGAGGCAGCTCACTGGTAAGTGCTGCTATTTGAGCTATTTTTAGAACAGGCCAGCGGGCTACTCATCTGGTCCTTACGGGCTACCTGGTGCCCGCGGGCACCGCGTTGGTGACCCCTGCTATACAGAAACACACTTGCACACTACTGGGCATTGAACCGTGGCTTCGTAGTAAAAGAGTGCGGGTACTAGACTGGCCTGCCTGTAGTCCAGACATTGAAAATGTGTGGCGCATTATGAAGCCTAAAATAGCACAAGGGAGACCCCCGGACTGTTGAACAACTTAAGCTGTACATCAAGCAAGAATGGGAAAGAATTCCACCTGAGAAGCTTAAAAAATGTGTCTTCTCAGTTCCCAAACGTTCACTGAGTGTTGTTAAAAGGAAAGGCCATGTAACGCAGTTCTCATTTTCTCAGTTCCAACATGAAATATCTTGTCTTTGCAGTCTATTCAATTGAAGAAACGTTGAAAAGGATTTGCAAATCATTGTATTCTGTTTTTATTTACCAATTACACAACGTGCTGGTTTTGTGTTTTGCAATTTGTGGAAATAAAGATGTGGAAAAAGTGCATTTTAATCAGCATTTATATTAGTACAAATTAAACCATAAAACCTGATGTACTGCAACATCTCAAAGCAGCAGTTGAACTTTGCTCGTAACGCCTGCAGAGCGACTCCAGAATCCCTTAGGGGTGATGGACGGCTGGGCAGCGCTTAGATAGCAGCAGCCTGCTGCCGTAGCCCCCACTCATTCCCCTCTGTTGCAAGTCTGGTGAGTTCTTTGTGTGCTAGGGCTATTGAGGTTTTTTTTTTCCTGGCCTCAGTCCGGACCCCCTCCCCGGGAGTCCAGCCTTAAACTGAATATTGTTTTACTCATCCACTCCCCCCCACCCCCCAATGTTTACCTGTTTCCCACCTTTTTAAGAGGTGCCAGAAGTTGCGATCCTGTTCTATCTCCCTGTAATGTTTGTCTAACTGTGCTAAAAACGTAGTTTTAATTCATTGCATGTCTTGTAAATGAGAAGCAATTGACAATAAAATTGACTGTTGATATCTATTAAAATATATCATATAAATCAATACAGTCAATTGGCAGGCTATGTGGGTGTGGATTTTGTTGTGGGTGTGGAATCTTTCCACTGGCTGTCATATCTTCTTGTCCACAAACGGGGTATTGTACTCTGGGCGTATTGTTTGCTGTGTGATGTTGCCTCTTCCCAATTGACATGTGCTTCTACGATCCTGACGCTGTCGTGTCGACATAAGACCACGTCAAAAGTAGCGCACCACGTTGCGTCGAACTTATCGGTAACGGCGTTGTAGAGTTTGCACCTGGCTCGCTGACAATAAGCTATCCATAGACTTAGGTAAAACGGAATCCATCCTATTTGGGTCCCAAATCAACCTTAAGAATAAGGTGGGTGACATTGTTATCACCGGGAAAGATGAGGTCACCTACCTAGGTTCCATTCTAGAGGGTAATCCTTCCTGTGATAACATGGCAACCAAGGTAATCAAAAATGTCAACCAACGAACAAGATTTCTCCACAGAATCTCCTCTCTGGTCAACAAAAGCACAAGGAAGATTCTAGCGGAAACTCTCATTTAACCCTTTTTCGATTACGCATGCACCTCCTGGTACCCTAGCACCCCCAAAACCCTCAAATCTAAACTCCAAACATCCCAGAAGAAGCTAGTCAGATTACTTCTAGACCTCCACCCCAGATCCCACCTCACTCCTACCCACTTCTCCAAAGTGGGCTGGCTCAGGGTGGAGGACAGAGTTAAACAACTTGCACTGAGCCTAGTCTATAAAATTCGCTACACCTCCCTGATACCGAAGTACATGTCAAACTACTTCCTTAAAATAAATGATCGCCATAACCCCAACACCAGGGGGAGCTCCACAAATCACGTTAAACCCAGATTCCGATCTAACAAAGGTCTTAACTCATTCTCCTTCTATGCCACATCAATGTGGAATGCACTCCCAACAGGTGTAAAAGAAAGGGCATCTCTATCCTCCTTTAAAACCGCACTAAATTGATTGTAAATAATCAAATGTAAATAATCAAATGTATATACTTCTTCTTATGCTTTCTGATCTCACTATGTTCACCGCTCGCTGTACATATCCTACCAAGTCAGACCTACACTGTTTCAATGTCTATTTCTCTGATTATATAATTGTTCATGACTGAAGAATGCTGATAGCAACCCAACCTAACCCCCCCCCCGCCCCAAACCCTTCCACATCCCACCCCCCCGGATTGTAAATAATGTAAATAATTCAATGTATATACTCTGATGATTAACTTGTGTGATGACTGTATTATGCTGATAGTATACATTTGTACCATGAATTGATTAACGTGGACCCCGACTTAAACAAGTTGAAAAACGTATTCGGGTGTTACCATTTAGTGGTCAATTGATGGAAAATGTACTGTACTGTGCAATCTACTAATAAAAGTTTCAATCAATCAATCAATCAATCAACGTACTTGAGAGGAGTTGATCACTCGTTACTAGTAAAAGCTATACAACGCCGTTGTAACAAACATTGATGTTGAGCTATTGGCAAAGGGTTTGGGTCTGGAGTTATAAAGCCCCTACTGGTGAGGAACGACTGTTTTATTCATATTTTGTTGTTGCACAGCCACAGGTTAAAAATATCAACTCATGCCATCCCTGCACGGTGTAGCTTCACCTTCATGCTCACTCACTCCCGCAGTGTAACACCTCAGGCCTTCTCTAAAATATTCACTTCTTGGCCTGAGGAGTGTATTATTTTTAATGCCAACTACAACATAGTGCTGGTGCGATTAAATTGATATCATTCGAAGACAAAGTGTTATAACACTTAATGTGCAAAAAGAGAAAATAGGCAAACTGTTAATGCACGCACATTTTCAGGACTTATGCAGATCCCAAATACACATCAGCAGGTACCAGAAGGTAAGAAAAGTTGGTTTTGCATGATAAGCCTGCTAATAGGTGCAATATGTTGAAGCACAGTACGTCTGACTATGGTAGCTCCGACAATCCCTCAAGCGGCGTGGCTTCATAGCTTACCAAAGTCGTACTAAAATATGTTGACAGATTTTTGAGCGCTGTGTGTAATGTTCTGTATTCTCAATGGAACATTTAATGTTTTGGTGTCATTTACTGGCGTCATATTGCAGTCAACTGTATGAAGCGCGCTTAAAATCCTTTCATTTTTTCAAAAGTCGACATTGCGCCTTATAACCCGGTGCGCCTGATGTACAGAATAATTCTGGTTGTGCTTACCGACCTCGAAGCAATTTTATTTGGTACACGGTGTTATGATAAGTTTGACCAGTAGATGGCAGTCACACATAAGAGATACGTGTGGACTTCAAGATGACGGCAGAAAACAACACCAAAACTTTAAATGTTCAATGAGATTATAAAACATGACACACGGCGCTCAAAAATCTTTAAAAATGTTTTAGTAAGACTTTGGTAAGCTATGAGGCTGCGCCGCTCGATGGATTGTCGGAGCATTACGGCTACCATAGTCAGACGTACTGTGCTTCAACAAACTGGTTTTACTATGGTGTGTGTATAAGGATACCAAAATGGCACCTATTAGCAGACATATGATCTGGCGTTTTGTTTCGCAAAATTATTGCCATATCAACTTTTCTTACCTTCCGGTAACTGCTGATGTGCATTTGGGATCTGCATAAGTCCTCAAATTGTGCGCTGTCCGCCATTGTAGTCTGTGTCCGTCTTGTTATGGGACATTGATCGCCCGCTGTTGCCATTTCTAATATAAAATAGCGTAAAGTTCTCACTTGTATACATCAGTAGAATCGCTATGGAAGTGCTAAAAACTACCGGTATAGTGGGTTTACATAATTCACCCAAGCAACTTTAGTTATTAGAGAGTTACGGTCGGACGGTTTTTCACGGGACACATTTCCGGGCGTTGTTGTCGCACTAGTGAGCCACGGATGAGCCGACGCTGCTCCGGTATTGATTGAAGTCAAGTCTGAATGTCATTAAAACAGCAGTTAGCGCCATCTTTTGACACTTCTTCCACTCCCGTGGTTGCACGCTACACCGCTACAACAGAGATGACGGGGAGAAGACGCTGTCGAAGTGGAGGCACGTAAATGAGACCGCCCACAAAACGGCGCATTCTGAAACGGCGGTCAGTAGACGACTTGTAGATGATCCGTAAAACCTCATCCATGCAACATTTCGAGCAAAGAACCACCATCACATGTTATGTAAACCACAAGGAAGTATTCTACATTTAGAAAATAAATACTAATAATATGACTCCTTTAATGCGCCCTATAATCCGGTGCACTTTTTGTATGAAAATAGACCATGGTCCAAAAAATACGGTACGCATATCTCTTATGTGTGACTGCCATCTACTGGTCACACTTATCATCACACCATGCACCAAATAAAGAGCACAACCAGGTTATAAGGCGCATTGTCGATTTTTGAGAAAATGAAAGGATTTTAAAGTGCGCCTTATAGTCCGAAAAATATGCATGCTAACTTTTACACCGCACAGTCCTTGACACCAAGGTGCGAGGTGTTTCTGAGCGGCAACCTCCCCCGTAATCTCGGCAGCACCCGTCGTCATGGAAACCACACTCAGCACGGTGCAAAGGACAAGCCTCCTTCCTGGAGAGAATATAGCGGAGAAGTCAGAAATTGGGACAGGAGTCAAAAGGTGGCACCTTAAAGATAAATGGAAGACGGGGAGTTTTTATTGGATAAAGTATGAACCTGCTGAGAAGGACAACATAAGATGTAATGGAGTTGAGTACTGTTTACATTAGAACTGATACGGTTCCAATTCGTGGTACCTGGGAATCAATACCGGTACTTAACGGTACCAATTTTCGGTACTTTTGTGTGTGTTGATAAATAATTGTCTCATTTAACATTTTAAAATGTGCTTATTATGATAGCTGCTGTCCAGCTGTTGTATCTTTCTCATTTTGCAAGTATGGCGTCAAGTTGCAACTGTGGGAATGATATTTACAGTGGTGGTCAAAAGTGGACATAAACTTGTAAAGAACATACTGTCATGGCTGTCTGGAGTTTCCAATCATGTCTAGAACTCTTATTGTTTTTGTGATAGAGTGATTGGAGCACATACCGTATTTCCTTGAATTGGCGCAGGGAATATAGTATTCGCACGTCTAGAATTACTGCCGGGTCAAACTCGTTTCTCAAAATATTTAGCATATGTCTAGAGCAGGGGTCACCAACCTTTTTGAAAGCAAGAGCTACTTCTTGGGTACTGATTAATGCGAAGGGCTACCAGTTTGATACACACTTAAATAAATTGCCAGAAATAGCCAATTTGCTCAATTTACCTTTAACTCTATGTTATCAATAATTAATGATATTTACACTTAATTGAACGGTTTAAAAGAGGAGAAAACACCAAAAAAATGACAATAAAATTTTGAAACATAGTTTATCTTCAATTTCGACTCTTTAAAATTCAAAATTCAACCGAAAAAAAAGAAGACAAACTAGCTAATTTGAATCTTTTTGAAAAAATTAAAAAAAGAATTTATGGAACATCATTAGTAATTTTTCCTGATTAAGATTAATTTTAGAATTTTGATGACATGTTTTAAATAGGTTAAAATCCGATCTGCACTTTGTTAGAATGTATAACAAATTGGACCAAGCTATATTTCTAACAAAGACAAATCATTATTTCTTCTATATTTTCCAGAACAAAAATTTTAAAAGAAATTCAAAAGACTTGGAAATAAGATTTAAATTTGATTCTACAAATTTTCTAGATTTGCCAGAATATTTTTTTAGAATTTTAATCATAACAAGTTTGAAGAAATATTTCATAAATATTCTTCGTCGAAAAAACAGAAGCTAAAATGAAGAATTAAATTAAAATGTATTTATTATTCTTTACAATAAAAACAAATAATTTACTTGAACATTTAATTAAATTGTCAGGAAAGAAGAGGAAGGAATTTAAAAGGTAAAAAGGTATATGTGTTGAAAAATCCTAAAATCATTTTTAAGGTTGTATTTTTTTCTCTAAAATTGTCTTTCGGAAAGTTATAAGAAGCAAAGTAAAAAAAAAATCATGAATTTATTTAAACAAGTGAAGACCTAGTCTTTAAAATATTTTCTTGGATTTTCAAATTCTATTTGAGTTTTGTCTCTTAGAATTAAAAATGTCGGGCAAAGCGAGACCAGCTTGCTAGTAAATAAATACAATTTAAAAAACAGAGGCAGCTCACTGGTAAGTGCTGCTATTTGAGCTATTTTTAGAACAGGCCAGCGGGCTACTCATCTGGTCCTTACGGGCTACCTGGTGCCCGCGGGCACCGCATTGTTGACCCCTGGTCTAGAACTTCCGCCGGGTCAAATTCGTTACGTCACGAGTGACGATTTACCTGTCCTCATTTTCAAAATGGAGGAAGCTGATTTCAGTAGTTTGCAATCGCACAAAGGAAAAAAGATAAAGAGTTATTCAGTAGGATTTAAGGTCCAAGCTATTGAATACCGGTACGGTATGCTAAAAAGAACAGTAAGCAGCTATGTTTTATTAATATACCGTATCTGCGTGTGTCAAATACGGTATGAGTCATTAAATGACTCCCGCCTCCTGGTGGTAGAGGGCGCTAGTGATCCTTCTTGCGACTTCCGGTACTGCAGAAGAAGTGACAACACGCAGTAACAGATCGTCTTTTTTCCCCTCTCGCCTGAACTTTTAACATGGAGGATTACATACCGGTATCTAAAATAAAACAGTTTTCTAAACTGGACTTTCAATGGAAGCAGGAGGTAATAATTAAAGGAATATCTCCATCGAGACAGAGAGACTTTTAAAACTGAAGAAAGAAAATAAGGAAGACTTCTATAAACAAGTTATCCATGCTTTTGGTCAGAAGGAGCTGCAAATGGACTCCATTTATAAGTACAGGTAAGACCATAATAATGTTTTTTTTATTAAATGTGCTTTTCATGATGGTATGCTTACATCACACTCAAAGCGCACGCCTAAATTTACCGCATTCCTTTTTGTAAACGCCGGAGTGAGAAGAGGTTTTAAAATAATTAGCGCATGCACAGCCATCCCGCAGGCTTCCGGTAAACGCCGGAGTGACAGGAGGTTTTAAATTAATTAGCGCCCCTGCGGCTATTCAATGAAATACGGTACTTGTTGGTCACAAAAAAACATTCATGAAGTTTGGTTATTTTATGAATTTATTATGGGTCTACTGAAAATGTGCGCGAATCTATATCAATCGAATATCAATGTTAATATTTGTCGAGTTTCAATGCAATAAGGCACTTTTGGTAAAATGAGTATTACCTCCAAATTCTTCAGTACTCATGATCTGTGGTCTAGATCATGTTTTTGTTATTTTCTGTTAGTTTCAAGACTCCATAGTTCCTGTTTTTGTACACCCTAGTTTGTTTTAGTTTCCATGGCGACTTATTAGTTTCACCTGCCTCATGTGTTCGGGACATACACCTCCTCTAATCAAGAGACTATTATTTAAGCCTGTCTTTGCCAGTTAGTCATCCTGGCGTCATTGCTTGTGTCATGCGATACCTTAGTTCATGCTGCTCTTTTCATGCCACAGTTTCATGTTTGTTTCTTGCTATGCCATAGCTTATGCTAGTTGTTTACTTTAACTCCAAGTGCGATCAGCCTTGTTTTCCGTTTTTTGTACCTTTTTGAGAGAAGATAATTGAATATGTTCTTACCTTTACGCCTTGTCCGGAATAGTCCGATTGCTTCCCGGGAGAACAAACCTCACAGTACGCTGCGAAAAAAAACCCCGTTATGACAAGGACAAGCTAAAATCATCAGCCTGGAGGTCTGGTCTTGGGCGCAGTTGGGTGTTCCAACAGGACAATGACCCCAAACACACGTCAGAAGTGGTAAAGGAATGGCTAAATCAGGCTAGAATGAAGGTTTTACAATGGCCTTCTCAAAGTCCTGACTTAAACGTGTGGACAATGCTGAAGAAACATGTTTAGAGTAGCTAGTACTTTTCTTTTGTATATTCCACCAGTTTCTTTCGACATTTCAGATGCCTGGTTAGTGTCTACACCCTTGGAATGTGAACTTTAACCCCCACTCTTTTTCCTTATCAGTGTTGCAAGGGGGGAGATGGGGGCTTTCTTTGTGTGCAAGGAGTGGGCTTTTCCCTTTGAATGTCAGATCAACTAGAGTAGCTGATATGAATGTATCCGTTAAGTTGACCTCCTAAAGCTTTAGTACAACTTGAAAATATTCCAATTCTGTCTTGATGGTCCTTCTTACTCAGCATATATGTCATCGAAAAAACTTGGGATTGACCAGTAACTTAGGGAGGAAGAGCTGGTCTGACGCAAGACTACTTAACTAAAAAGTCTGGGCTACCAACCCGATAGCCTTCACTGCTCTTGAGGCCGTCAGGGAGTGAGGTTTACAGTTGGCAGTATTATAATATCATGCTTGGGCCCTTGAAATGCGGCAGGCCCATAATTATAAATGTTGGTTATGTTGGTCAAAAATGCGTCCAAAAAAGTCATAAATGCATAATATGTAATTTTAATCATCTTTTAAAATATTCTTATATTTTCAGCGTTGTACTGCTGATAGTGCCGTTTGTTTCCCAGGGGCGCTCCGCCTTATTTCCGTGACACTGAACGCGTTTATTTGGGCCTCACTTCCCTTATCGACACCACACTGTTACGCTCTGACAAAATGCCTCAATTGCATCGCGCCGTCCTTATTTGCATCTCATTTTATTTCCATTCAGTGAATTGTGATTATTCAACATTTTCTTCTCATAATTGAATTTCATTCTGGGAGGGGGCGTGTGTGTGTGTGTGTGTGTGTGTGTGTGTGTGTGTGTGTGTGTGTGTGTGTGTGTTCTTGTATTTCTACCCTTCTTGAGACACCAACAAGGAAAAGTATCTTCCATATGAGGAGGTGTGAACAAGTGATGACATAAATCATGGTCCCAATAACATTGCATCTAGTAGACAATGTCTCATTTGCACCCCCTGCTGGTGACTACTATCAACATGAGGGTGGTCCCAAAAAAGAGGGATTTTTCAAATTGACTGTGTGTCACTTTTAAAAGTGCTCCCCCCTCTGGTCAACATATGAAATAACAAGTGTGTGTAAAAATTGGAAGTGCGCCCCCTCTGGCCAATATTTTTAATAACAAGTGTGTGTAAGGAATTGAAATGCGTCCACTTTGGCCAAAATTAATTAAAAAACTAAAATAAATATGTATATAGAGACATAATGTAATACATTTAAGTAAATAAAACAGTGACATTATTTGTGTAAAATGATGACTTTTGCCATGTAAAATTCCGAGTATTATTATAATATTGCCAAAATGTTAAAGTTTTTTTCAAAAATTGTGACTTTTGTTGAGTAAATGTACAGCTCTTTTCATTAAATGCCAATATATTAAGCTTTTCTTGTAAAATTGCGACTGTTATTGAGTAAAATTCCAACTTTTATCATAATGTTGCACAAATGTTCAGTTTTTCTCGTAAAATTTTGACTTACGTTGAGTAAAATGAGGACTTTTGTTATAATACTGCCAAAATTATACGTTTTTTTTGTGAAATTGTGACCTTTTTCTCATTTGCACCCCCTGCTGGTGACATCTATCAACATGAGGGTGGTCCCAAAAAAGAGGGATTTTTCAAATTGACTGTGTGTCACTTTTAAAAGTGCTCCCCCCTCTGGTCAACATATGAAATAACAAGTGTGTGTAAAAATTGGAAGTGCGCCCCCTCTGGCCAATATTTTGAAATTGAAATGCGTCCCGTTTGGCCAAAATTAAAAAAAAATTAAAATAAATATATATATAGAGACATACTGTAATAACTTGAAGTAAATAATGAAGATTTAAAACCAATTACAAACAAAAAAAAAGAATAAATTAACTAAAAGCAGTCTTTTTCTCACAATGTGTCGACTTATTTAGTTTAGAATTGGGAACAATTTCTCATATTCTTTGTGTTTCTGTAATATTGCTATATTTTCTCGTAAAATTATTACTTTTTTAATGTAAAATTATTACTTTTTAATGCAAAATGGCGACATTTGTCCTATACAATTCGGACTTGTATCCCAATATTGCCAATTTTTTGGTTGTTCTTGTAAAACAGGGACTTTTTTGAGTGTAAAATGATGACTTTTGCCAAGTAAAATTCTGATTATTATTATGAAATTGCCAAAATGTTAAAGTTTTCTTCAAAAATTGTGACTTTTGTCGAGTAAAATTACGACTTTTTTCATAAAATTGCCAACATTTTAAGCTTTCCTTGTAAAATTGCGACTGTTATTGAGTAAAATTCCAACTTTTATCATAATATTGCACAAATCTTCAGTTTTTCTCGTAAAATGACGACTTACGTTGAGTAAAATGACGACTTTTGTTGTAATACTGCCAAAATCCTAAGTTTTTCTTGTGAATTTGTGACCTTTTTCTTGTGAACTCATTTTTCACAACAAGCTTTTTTATATTTGCATAGTATGTATATATTATTAATGTTGTAAATACACATCTTTATATATCTAGAAAGGGTGGTCCTAAAAAGGTAGACATTTTTCTCAGGTCTCAAGAAGGTAACAAATACAATAATGTGTGTGTGTGCGTGTGTGTGTGGGAGGTGATGTGATGTGGGGGGGATTTATGTGACTGCTGGATTCTGGAGATCTAAAAAAAGGTGCAAGGACATGAGCTGATTGTTTGGCACAATGCGTTGGATGACAGCCAACTGCTTAAATGTCACATGATGGTAACAATAACTCTGATGAGACAGCTCATCTAAGAAGGCAACAGCTGCTGTGTGTGTGTGCGTGTGTGTGTGTGTGTGTGCGTGTGTGTGTGTGTGTGTGTGTGTGTGTGTGTGTGTGTGTGTGCGTGTGTGTGTGTGTGTGTGTGTGTGTGTGTGTGTGTCTGTGTGTGTGTGTGTGTGTGTGTGTGTGTGTGCGTGTCATTCTGACATCAAATTGTTTGGAATTACGCTCGTCACCGACACCTCAGCTCGACTGATGCACATATTGAAATGTTGCACGGTTATATTTAGTGCATTTCCCAATATTGTTAGCGTTGCCAAAATCCCGAGTTGTGGCGTGTACCACGATGACGGACAGTTGTTTTTTTTTAAATTATTTTTTAGTGGGCCCGGTGCTCCAAGAGCGGCTGCATTCAGTCTTCGGCAATCAACGCACCTGTCGCTGATGAGAGGACCTGCCTTCTTAAGCCTGCGCAACCTGCTATCCCGTGCCAGAATGTAGCTACCTGTTCCTGTACAGTAAGCCGAAATTCCCCAAGCCATACTTATCCTCTCTCTCCGTGTTTCTACCCCTCCGCGTTGATTGGTCTCGTGTCCCCCTTGTCGTCTTCCAGCAGCCTACCTCCGTTCCCGCGTTACGAGCTGCGTGTCTCGTCTCCCTGCGTTCCCCTCCGGTTCTCTGGCTGCCTCTTTTGGATCTCGGCCTCCCACCTGGACACAGACTTTGACGCCTCTCTATTGCCAAGCCAGCCTTGCCTAAGTGCTTGATTTTATACACCTGTGGTCGGGCCAAGTGATTAGGACACCTTATTCTCATCATTGGGATGGGTGGCCAAATACTTTTGGCAATATAGTGTATGAATGAACACATGTGGAGTTATGTACTTAACAGAAAAAAAGGTGAAATAACTGAAAACATGTTTTATATTCTAGTTTCTTCAAAATAGCCACCCTTTTTGCCCTGATTACTTTTTCGCCCACTCTTGGCATTCTCTCCATGAGCTTGAAATGGTTTTCACTTCACGGGTGCGCTTGAAGCTCATGGAGAGAATGCCAAGAGTGTGCAGAGCAGTAATCAGAGCAAAGGTTGGCTATTTCGAAATGAGAAAAATACGTAAATATTATGTCGATAAGAATGTGCCTGTTACCAGATTACATACATAGGTTGGGAACATGAAACTGTCCAAAATGTTTTGGTATCCCGGAGCATTCAAAGTTCATTTCACTGGAAATAAGGGGCCCAAACCAACTCCTGAAAAACAACCCCACACCATAATTCCTCCTCCACCAAATTTCACACTCGGCACAATTCAGTCCGAAATGTAGCGTTCTCCATAAGATTGCCGGATGGAAAAGCGTGATTCATCACTCTAGTGAACGCAATGCTTTACACCACTGCATCCCACGCTTTGCATTGGACTTGGTGATGTATGGCTTAGATGCTGCTGCTCGGCCATGGAAACCCATTCCATGAAGCTCTCTGCGTACTGTGCGTGGGCTAATTGGAAGATCGCATGAAGTTTGGAGCTCTGTAGCAACTGACTATATACCCTAACCCTAACCCTAACCCTAACCCCAACCCTAACCCTAACCCTAACCCTAACCCTAACCATAACCATAACCATAACCTAAACCTAACACTAACCCTAACCAACTCTTTTTCTTTATGCCTAACCCTTACCCTAATCCTAGCCTTACCCTAACCCTAACCCTAACCCTAACCCTAACCCTAACCCTAACCCTAACCCTATTTTGGAAATATAGTGCAGTCTAATCAATTAAAAAGGATTTCGCAAATCATTGCATTCTGTTTTTATTTACCGTTTACCCAACATGCCAACTTCACCGGTTTTGGTGTCTGTAGTTATTTAGCACACAGAGTGCGATTTATCAAGACTGAAGCTGTTCTGCGGCCACTTTTTTGCATCTATACATCAAAACCTCCGTTATGTGAAGAAAACAAGGGTTACTGTGACAAATCTGGCCAATCCTGGTGTTCTCTGGAAAATTTCCAGGTGGGCTGCACAGTACCGGGCTATATAAAAAAGGGACCCCAAATTCCAACATTTGGTTCTCAAGCTGATTTTATGGCGGTTTAAACAGAGCCCCTAACCCTAACCCTAACCCTAACCCTAACCCTAACCCTAACCCCTAACCCTAACCCTAACCCTAACCCTAACCCTAACCCTAACCCTAACCATAACCATAACCTAAACCTAACACTAACCCTAACCAACTATTTTTCTTTATGCCTAACCCTTACCCTAATCCTAGCCTTAACCCTAACCCTAACCCTAACCCTAACCCCAACCCTAACCCTAACCCTAACCCTAACCCTAACCCTAACCATAACCATAACCATAACCTAAACCTAACACTAACCCTAACCAAATCTTTTTCTTTATGCCTAACCCTTACCCTAATCCTAGCCTTAACCCTAACCCTAACCCTAACCCTAAATCCTTACCATAAACCTAACCCTAACCCTAACCCCAACCCTAACCCTAACCCTAACCCTAACCATAACCATAACCATAACCTAAACCTAACACTAACCCTAACCAACATTTGGTTCTCAAGCTGATTTTATGGCGGTTTAAACAGAGCCCCTAACCCTAACCCTAACCCTAACCCTAACCCCTAACCCTAACCCTAACCCTAACCATAACCATAACCTAAACCTAACACTAACCCTAACCAACTATTTTTCTTTATGCCTAACCCTTACCCTAATCCTAGCCTTAACCCTAACCCTAACCCTAACCCTAACCCTAACCCTAACCCCAACCCTAACCCTAACCCTAACCCTAACCCTAACCCTAACCCTAACCCTAACCATAACCATAACCATAACCTAAACCTAACACTAACCCTAACCAACCCTTTTTCTTTATGCCTAACCCTTACCCTAATCCTAGCCTTAACCCTAACCCTAACCCTAACCCTAACCCTAACCCTAACCCTAAATCCTTACCATAAACCTAACCCTAACCCTAACCCTAACCCCAACCCTAACCCTAATCCTAACCCTAACCCTAACCCTAACCATAACCATAACCATAACCATAACCTAAACCTAACACTAACCCTAACCAACTCTTTTTCTTTATGCCTAACCCTTACCCTAATCCTAGCCTTAACCCTAACCCTAACCCTAACCCTAACCCCAACCCTAACCCTAACCATAACCATATCCATAACCATAACCATAACCATAACCATAACCATAACCTAAACCTAACACTAACCCTAACCAACTATTTTTCTTTATGCCTAACCCTTACCCTAATCCTAGCCTTAACCCTAACCCTAACCCCAACCCCAACCCTAACCCTTACCCTAACCCTAACCCTAACCCTAACCCTAACCCTAACCCTAACCCTAACCCTAACCATAACCCTAACCATAACCATAACCTAAACCTAACACTAACCCTAACCAACTCTTTTTCTTTATGCCTAACCCTTACCCTAATCCTAGCCTTAACCCTAAGCCTAACCCCAACCCGAACCCTAACCCTAACCCTAACCCTAACCCTGCAGTTTGTTCTATTTTAATCTTTTTTTTTTTTTTTACCCGCATCCACTTCTCCTGGTGGAGTGGCCTGCTAATGTGCCGCGTGTCCTCCGCGCTCTTTAGAACTCACTGTAGGCTTGATGTGCGTACAACAATAATTTGCTATTTTTATGAGAAACAGCTTGTACTCTTTTGTAGGCTATAGAAAAGTTGATAGGACAGCTTGGCTTGTTTAAAAATCTCGGCCGTGTTAACATTTTTAGGGCTCAATCCAGAGATCACCGTCAGATTGCATCAATCGTTTTTTTGCCGGGTTTATTTACGGCCAACGGGAGTAGTTCCCTTGGCAACGCAGCAGCACACTACCAAAATGATGGACACACCACTTTCGTCAAGAACCCGCTGCTTAAGTACCGGAATTGAAAGTGTGCAAAACACTGTGAAAAAGCAATCTTGTTTTGTTTTTTTTATAATCATGCTGGGACGTTTTTTTTCCGTCTCCAAATGTTAAAAAGCCCCTATAGCATCAGGATCGGCCTATAGTGTTCTGTATCGGCCTTTTTCAGCATAAAGACACGGAAAAATCACTTAAAAGTTGAAACTGTTTATTTTCTGCACAGGTGTCAAACTCAAGGCCCCGGGGGCCAAACCTGGCCTCTCCACATTATTTTATGTGGCCCGCGAAAGCCTAGAAATAACATGCGTTAATAAAATGCTTAATATTTTCTTACTAAATATATTGATTTCCTTTTTGACATTAAAAATAATGTACTGCATGTAGTTGCATATCTTTTGAAATTCAATATCATCAAAATCTAAATATTATATGATCGTGTATTGCAAAAATGCTGTACTTAAATAACTGCTTGACTGGTGATTTAAGAAAAAAAATTAGCAATTACATTTTAGACTGTAAAATTGACATTAGATTTTGCGGTTAAATTCCGCTGACTGAGTTTTTTTACTGTAATATCAACTTTGGTACTGTTTTTTTTGCAATACACAGTAAGACACTAAAACATTAAAAAAGTAACTCAAATAAGATTTTACGGTAAAAAAATAAAAATAAACTGGCAGCTCTGTTGCAGGAATTTATATATTTTAGTGTTTTCTTATTTATTTATTTATTGTTATTTTAATTTTGTATCTTCTCTTACTTGTATTTTAGGATAGGATAGGACTTTATTGTCATTGCACAAGTACAACAAAACTTTTGTTTTCAGCACAGACCCGTTCAAGATTAGACAAACAAACAGTGTACAGGGTTACAGAACGGGAACACTGACGGGTCACCACAAGGCGCTAAAAGGTGTGAAAAAGGTAAAACGCTGGGGAAGAAGATGAGTAAATAAAATACAATCCAGACTGGGCTCCTAAGGGGGCCTAGTCTGGAGTGGGGAAAAACCTCCATGCAATGCATACATAAACATGTTAAATATAATTACAACAACTTGCAAGAGAGGCGGGGGGGAGTTGGGACCCTGGAGGTTGACTGCTGCTATAAAGGGCTGCCAGCCATCTATCATCCCAAATGGGAATCAAGCGGTGGTGAAGGCGTGTGGTGGGGGTGGGGGGATGGTTGTGTATATGCCCATTGTCTTGGGTGTGTTGATGTAGTGTCCATAGGCCTGGGGCCGTTCTGCATAAGAAAAAGTTTGACTCCAGGTGTTGTTGAGGAGGAAGGGATGTCAAACGCGTCCATCAATGAGGAGTCCTTGGGGGGGGGGGGGGGGGGGGGGGGTGGTTTGAGTGTTGCAGAACAGCCTGCTCCTGTTGTTAACAAGGCCATTCGAGGGAGTCAAATCGTAGATTAGGATTTTGTTTTTCCGCGAGCAGACATTACAATGGTTTGTCTGTTCTATTCCTCATATCCAATTGTTCCCTTTCAACCAGCTTTTCCATGATGTGATCCATCTTGCGATTCAGTTCAGAAATCGCCCCAGACTGTGATCCCACAGCCCAGCCCTATCCTTACATTGTGACGAACAGCCTTTGGGCTCCTTGAGTGGCTGCCATCATCTTACGAATTTGACAATACACCAGAGCAATGCCCAGCCCAATCAGCAGGTGCCCCGCGATCACAGTTCCAAATAGGTAGATGTCTTCCACGTCCTTGATGGAAAGGACTGAGGCACATGATTCTCCATTCATCCCAGGAATCTCTTACGTACCCCGCAGCAATGGTTCCATCAGGGCAGCCAGGCTCCCCAGAACCTCTTTTCCTCGTCCAAAAGATTTTGTCAATTGAGTCGAGAGTCCAGCTGATCATTTCCATGTCTGATGTTTAGATTTGGAAGGACAGTGCAAAGAAAGAGGCTTCAAAAAAGTGTAGACAGGACAAAACAAAGAGAGCAAGCAGGGGGAAGAAGGGTGGAAGAAAAAATGCGACCGCCCTCACCAGAGGCAAGACAGACCTTTATCTCTACTCATGGTTTTATTATTTTTTACTTTCCAGCGTTCCTCAGAGGGAGCCGTCTTTATCAGGGGTTATCAGCTCCTGTGATAGTGTTTACTCACATGTTCCCTCTGTACTCAGCCATGCATTCATTTGTTCATTTATGTCCATGAGTGTGTCTGAAAAGCGCTTTATAAATAAAGTTGTATTGATTGAAATATATCACCCTTATGATTTGGTTCTTTGGCATTGTTTAACACCAGGTCCCCATGTTTTTTTTGTTTTTTTTGCACCACGGACCGGTTCAATGCAAGCCTTATTTTCACCGACCGGCCTTTCCAGGTGTGGAAGATAAATACAGCAAAAATAAGTGCATGAAAAACACAACTCACCATTAACGCTGAATTAATGGGAGCTCTGGCATTTTTCCCCTTTGCAGAAAAGCTTATAGCATTTTGTTTTTTACTCATTTTCACTAGAAGTGGGCTTTTTTTTTGGGATGAAGTCTCTAAAGGGTTTTAGGTGATACGTCAAGGACAGGAGCATAGATATATATATATAATACAACTGGAACTTGCCATTAGTTCCAATGGATTTTTATTTCCATTCTAAAAGTATTGATATTTTTTACAATATTCCAAAGATGCACTATACTGTTTGCTTTTTTGGTGCAATTTTCCATGTGTAAACACATCTGTTAATGCTAACTACTTGTGTAATAGTATATATGGTATATATATAATAATAATAATAGCAGCTTTTTAACTTGTTAGGCCAAAGGAGATGTGTATTTTCTTCCTTCAGTACGATTATTATATGCAACAATTTAGCACTTCTCTTATGCACTATGGTCACTGTATTCCTAATCTGCCCTGAGTTTAGGTCATCAACCTGCAAAATGATCTTTTTTGGCTACAAATTTGCACCTTTATGAATGTGCATTGTAACCAAGTTGTAAAAAATATAGCAAATGGCGACTTCCTATCAGGAGTTTTATCATACGTCTATGAACGAGCTTATTGGTGGGACTGGCGAAAAATCAAGTCGGAGAAAATGCGGACATATATCAATTATTTAATGTCTCTCTGAGGCCCGGTAGCAAATGTGTCACGGACAGGTGGTTAGGGGTCAACTGGTATCTGACATTTTAACAACATGAACAAAAGAGTAAATTAATCATAGGTCCCTTTTGTGATTTCAAATGAAAAAAAAAGTATAATAATTTTGACACCAAATGTATCTTTTCGTTTAAATATGGTTCTCTTCTGAATATAATAAATGACTGCCTCTTCTCTGTAGAGGACAAATTAAAGGATTGAGCTCATGTAGGTCATATGTTACTATTGTCTGTCACCACTATAGAAATTAATGTTAAAACGTTATCTGGTGGTATTTCACAGAGGCCTCAAAAACATTGATTTTCAGATTAATCGCAGTTCTTATTTGTAACCATACTTAATCGATTAAAAACATTTATTTTTCATTTATTTTATTTTATTTTATTAATCTGTCCTGTCCAGCCACTCAGAAAATTCATATAGTTGATGTAAATGATCTCTATCTGCTGTACACATTTACTTTAGAAAAGAGAAGTGTTGGATACTTCTCTAGTTGCCTTATTTGTATGTGACTTTAATAAATGTTTGGGTAGAATTTTTTAAACACAACCAGTTTTATTTGAAGTAATGTAGAAATTGATCAGAGCTGTTTATCTATCTATGGAGGAATGTAGTTTTAGTTTTAGTACATTGAGGAACTTAAAGGATAGCAGCAGTTGGATTTTAGGAGGAAGTGTAAAGACATTAGCAACATATGGTAGGAAGCCCTCACAAGTAGGGGTAGAGGATAGGGTCGCAGGTCAGGTGTTGTCCAAACTGGCTGGCCCCAAGGCTATATAACAACAATGAGTAAGGGTCTATAAAAGGTATTTTAAGGAGAGTTGTCCAAGAAGACAGCAGAAAAGTGATTAGGTCCATACTATTTCTCCTGGACGCTGCAGTTCCGGTCTGAGGCTCGCTGAAACAAATAAAGCTTTTTGTTCGACGATTCCTCGTTGGCGTCTTATTGGCTCATCACCCATCACACGACCATCAAATATACAACAACGGCAAGAGACGAACAAAACAACGTGCTAATTTATTGATGCTGGCAAAGTTATCGAGTTAATTTACGTTTTTCCATTGATTGAGTAGTTGACCCAGGCCTAATTAACAGGCAGTCCAGTTTTGTGACGTAAACACGCTGCAGGACTGCTTGTATCGAAAAGTTCAGCTGCAAGCCGATATATTACAATATTGTTTATCTGCTTGTTTCGGTTGCACCCTATTCGTAATGAAAGTAATTTAAGTACCGTATTTTCCGGACTTAAGGCGCACTTAAAATATTTTTTTTCTCCTCAAAACTCGACAGTGCGCCGAATGTACGGAATAATTCTCGTTTTGCTTACCGACCTCGAAGCAATTTTATTTGGTACATGGTGTAATTATAAGTGTGACCAGTAGATGGCAGTCACACATAAGAGATACGTGTAGACTGCAATGTGATGGCAATATGGCTCAAGTAAACAACACCAACATTTGATATGTTCCATTGAAAATATAAAACATTACGCACGGCACTCAAAAATCTATCGAAATGTTTGAGTACGACTTCGGTAAGCTATGAAGCCGCACCGCTTGATGGATTGTCAGCACATTAAACATAAGAGTATTATTATGGTGTGTGTATAAGGTAAGACATATTATCCGGCGTTTTGTTTGGCAATATTATGCAAAAACAACTTTTCTTACCTTCTGGTACTTGCTGATCTGTATTTGGGATCTGCATAAATCCTGAAAAATTGCACGCATCTGCCTTTGTAGTCCGTGTAAGCTTCTTCTTTTTCCTATATCTTCTCGTTATGGGGCATTCATCCTCCGCTGTTGCCATTTCTAATATAAAGTAGTGTAAAGTTCTTACTTGGTTATTAATTAAGAGGTTGTATGGTCAATAAAAAACATACTGTCAGAAAAATTGTGTGTAAATGATCAAAAAACTTTCCGTTCTCTCAGTTCCCAATGAACAGACAAGAGGTTGTCTTTGTTGCACCAAGCCAAAGGCTTGGAAAATTCCATTGTGTACGATGGGAGGAGACGGGAGGGGTTATCTATTGTCATCCAGGACCTGCCCAGGCATATTTTCCTTATTGTTAATGTGACCAAAAACAAGAGCTGTTTACATACCACCCATTCCTTTAGAAACAGATGTTGTTGTGTAAACAGGGAATATCCAAATAAAGGAGACGCAAACCTTTTTCCGTCAGAGCGTGGGTGACACTGTAAGAGGTTACAGGTCGACACGTTTCTCCTCAATTGAGCCAAATTGAATTATGTCTCTGTTTATTCCCTTGCTTCTTGTCTTGTTTAATAGATGTCATCGATGTTTGAACCTGACACATACAGTATACATTGTCGTTCCAAAAAAAAAGATCCTAGCTGAGTTGAGTTTGAGTTTATTTCTAGTTTTCTAGCAACGTTGTCGAGGTACAGAAACATTTATTATTAAAAAAAATAGTATTTGAAGTATGTTGTAGGATACCAGGTTTCTCACGCTAATATATGCTCGGCTTTATTTGTACTGACAATTGGGTAGAATCATAACCTTTTCAAGCTAGAACTTTCCATAAACAACCCTTTTTATCACCCCCCCCCCCCCCCCCCCCCCCCCCCCATCGATCCAACCGTAAACAGCTGCTTGGAAGTGGCGGCGCGGTACAATGCCACGGAACACTATTTGTTTGCGTCTCTTTTGTCATGTTGAATGCCACGCTGTGCTAGCGCAGACACTTAAGACGAGTTCAAGCACGTTTCTGCTGAAGTAGACCCCATCGAAACTACGAACATGAGTGATGGCCAAGTGAAAATAACCAAATCAACAAACTCATCAAATCCAAAGTGTAAGTTCTGGGAACATGGCGAAAGTATTTCTATTATTGGTATTTTCCAAAAAGAAAAATATGTATTTGTTGGATGGGAAACGTCATCTATTGTCATCGATTATCCATTTAATATTGAAAATAATAAGAACAATTGAATCCAAACAAGGTTTGTAAGTTTCTTACAAGTATTATTATCGCTGCAGGACGAGGAATAGCTAAACATGCTTTACTACACACCGTAGGAGGATGCAATAGCTCACCGCTAACAACAAGTTAGCGCTCCTGAATGTAAACAAATGCCACGGGTGGATCGACACCTGACTTCCACTGTAATGATACCAAGTAGAAGAGCGTATCTAGTCGATACTACGATGATAACATTCATATTTTTTCATTTTATTTAAATGTTGCGCTCCTGAATGTAAACAAATGCCACGGGTGGATCTACACCTGACTTCCACTGTAATGATATCAAGTAGAAGAGCGTATCTAGTCAATACTATGATGATAACATTGATATTTTTTCATTTTATTTAAATGTAGTGCTCCTGAATGTAAACAAATGCCACGGGTGGATCTACACCTGACTTCCACTGTAATGATATCAAGTAGAAGAGCGTATCTAGTCAATACTACGATGATAACATTGATATTTTTTCATTTTATTTAAATGTAGCGCTCCTGAATGTAAACAAATGCCACGGGTGGATCTACACCTGACTTCCACTGTAATGATATCAAGTAGAAGAGCGTATCTAGTCGATACTACGATGATAATATTTATATTTTTTCATTTTATTTAAACGTAGCGCTCCTGAATGTAAACAAATGCCACGGGTGGATCTACACCTGACTTCCACTGTAATGATACCAAGGAGAAGAGCGTATCTAGTCGATACTACGATGATAACATTGATATTTTTTCATTTTATTTAAATATAGCGCTCCTGAATGTAAACAAATGCCACGGGTGGATCTACACCTGACTTCCACTGTAATGATACCAAGTAGAAGAGCGAATCTAGTCGATACTACAATGATAACATTGATATTTTTTCATTTTATTTAAATATAGCGCTCCTGAATGTAAACAAATGCCACGGGTGGATCTACACCTGACTTCCACTGTAATGATACCAAGTAGAAGAGCGTATCTAGTCGATACTACGATGATAACATTGATATTTTTTCATTTTATTTAAATATAGCGCTCTGAATGTAAACAAATGCCACGGGTGGATCTACACCTGACTTCCACTGTAATGATATCAAGTAGAAGAGCGTATCTAGTCAATACTACGATGATAATATTTATATTTTTTCATTTTATTTAAACGTAGCGCACCTGAATGTAAACAAATACCACGTGTGGATCTACACCAGACTTCCACTGTAATGATACCAAGTAGAAGAGCGTATCTAGTCGATACTACGATGATAACATTGATTTTTTTTTCATTTTATTTAAACGTAGCGCTCCTGAATGTAAACAAATGCCACGGGTGGATCTACACCTGACTTCCACTGTAATGATACCAAGCAGAAAAGCGTATCTAGTCGATACTACGATGATAACATTGTATTTTTTTCATTTTATTTAAATGTAGTGCTCCTGAATGTAAACAAATGCCACGGGTGGATCTACACCTGACTTCCACTGTAATGATACCAAGTAGAAGAGCGTATCTAGTCGATACTACGATGATAACATTGTATTTTTTTCATTTTATTTAAATGTAGTGCTCCTGAATGTAAACAAATGCCACGGGTGGATCTACACCTGACTTCCACTGTAATGATACCAAGTAGAAGAGCGTATCTAGTCGATACTACGATGATAACATTGATATTTTTTCATTTTATTTAAATGTAGCGCTCCTGAATGTAAACAAATGCCACGGGTGGATCAACACCTGACTTCCACTGTAATGGTACCAAGTAGAAGAGCGTATCTAGTCGATACTACGATGATAACATTGATATTGTTTCATTTTATTTAAATGTACATAATGTAATTCATCTCAAAGCCCAGAGCATTTACTCTCATGTCCGCGTACAAGCAGAACTTACCGAAAATGAATAGTTTTCATTAGTCTAATGATGACAGTTTGCTTAAATAATGTCCTCAATTAAATGAGAAGATGGCATACATTTATATTGTGAGTGTTCTGTGAAAAGAAGGCCCTTGACACACTTAAAAGAGGTGATGGAATATGTAAGAAAATAAAAGGAGTGCTACAGTTGCGGATATGTTTGAAGTGGTTTAATTAGAATTAAGAAGGACAACCTTATTGCAAGGCAGCACGGTGGTGCAGGGGTTAGTGTGTGTGCATTACAATGAGACGTTTCCGGGTTTGAGTGTGGAGTTTGCATGTTCTCCCCGTGACTGTGTGGGTTCCCCACCTCCAAAGACATGCACCTGGGGATAGGTTGATCGGCAATGAGGTGGCGACTTGTCCAGGATGTACCCCGCCTTCCGCCCGTGTGCAGCTGGGATAGGCTCCAGCACCCCCTGCAACCTCTTCTTAAACAAATGTTTGATAATAAAAGAAGCACAAACTCGGCAAGTCTTAATAAAAGAAATCAAACGTGAGCAAAAGTTAAAAGAGTTGAGTTTTTACCAAAGACAAAAATCATAAATGAATCTTTCAGCACGTACACAATGTTGACATCTATTGTTACATTTTGTAAACAATCATAAATGAATCTTTCAGCACATACACAATGTTGACATCTATAGTCATATTTTGATAAACAATCATAAATGAATCTTTCAGCACATACACAATGTTGACAACTATAGTTATATTTTGATAAACAATCATGAATTAATCTTTCAGCACGTACACAATGTTGACATCTATAGTCATATTTTGATAAACAATCATAAATGGATCTTTCAGCACATACACAATGTTGACATTTATAGTTATATTTTGATAAACAATCATAAATGAATCTTTCAAAACATACACAATGTTGACATCTATAGTTATATATTGATAAACAATCATAAATGAATCTTTCAGCACGTACACAATGTTGACATCTATAGTTATATGTTGATAAACAATCATAAATGGATCTTTCAGCACATACACAATGTTGACATCTATAGTTATATGTTGATAAACAATCATAAATGGATCTTTCAGCACATACACAATGTTGACATTTATATGTATATTTAGGTAAACAATCATAGATGACTATTTCAGCCCATACACGATGTTGACATTTATAGTTTATTTTGAAAAACAATCATAAATTACTATTTCAGCACATACATAATGTTGACATCTATAGTTATATTTTGATGAACAATATTAAATGAATCTTTCAGCACATACACAATGTTGACATCTATAGTCATATGTTGATAAACAATCATAAATGAATCTTTCGGCACATACACAATGTTGACATTTATAGTCATATTTTGATAAACAATCATAAATTAATCTTTTGGCACATACATAACGTTGACATCTATAGTTATATTTTGATGAACAATCATAAATGAATCTTTCAGCACGTACACAATGTTGACATCTATAGTTATATTTTGATAAACAATCATAAATGAATCTTTCAGTACATACACAATGTTGACATCTATAGTTATATATTGATAAACAATCATAAATGAATCTTTCAGCACATACACAATGTTGACATTTATAGTTATATTTTGAAAAACAATCATAGATGACTATTTCAGCACATACACAATGTTGACATTTATAGTTATATTTTGAAAAACAATCATAAATGAATCATTCAGCACGTACATAATGTTGACATCTACAGTTATAGTTTGATGAACAATATAAAATGAATCTTTCAGCACATACACAATGTTGACATCTATAGTTATATTTTGATAAACAATCATGAATGAATCTATCAGCACATACACAATGTTGACATCTATAGTTATATATTGATAAACAATCATAAATTAATCATTCAGCACGTACACAATGTTGACATGTATATGTATATTTTGGTAAACAATCATAAATGACTATTTCAGCACATACACAATGTTGACATCTATAGTTATATTTTGATAAACAATCATAAATGAATATTTCAGCACATACACAATGTTGTCATGTATATGTATATTTTGGTAAACAATCATAAATGACTATTTCAGCACATACACGATGTTAACATCTATAGTTATATTTTGATAAACAATCATGAATTAATCTTTCAGCACATATACAAAGTTGACATCTATAGTCATATTTTCATAAACAATCATAAATGAATATTTCAGCACATACACAATGTTGACATCTATAGTTATATATTGATAAACAATCATAAATGAATCTTTCAGCACATACACGATGTTGACATCTATAGTTATATTTTGATAAACAATCATAAATGACTATTTCAGCACATGCACAATGTTGACATCTATAGTCATATTTTCATAAACAATCATAAATGAATATTTCAGCACATACACAATGTTGACATCTATAGTTATATATTGATAAACAATCATAAATGAATCTTTCAGCACATACACAATGTTGACATTTATAGTTATATTTTGATAAACAATCATAAATGACTATTTCAGCACGTACACAATGTTGACATCTATAGTCATATTTTGATAAACAATCATAAATGAATTGTTTAGCACGTACACAATGTTGACATCTATAGTCATATTTTGATAAACAATCATAAATGACTATTTCAGCACATACACAATGTTAACATCCATAGTTACATTTTGATAAAGACGGGGAAAAACATGCTACTCGTAAACGGCGCATACAACAACAACAAACATGGCAGTAGACACAAAGTTAAATTACAAAATGCAACCTTACCCATGCAACAACGATGCATATTTATCCGGGAGAGTCTTGATACCAATGTCCTTGACCCACCCACACACAAAGAAGTGGTAGACCTCCATGTTGTTCCCAGTTTCCGCCTGTTTTGTCATCTGTAGCACAATAGTTTCATTTGTCTGGGAACGCAACCGACAGATAATCCTTGATATCACTCTACAAATATGTTTTTGATTAAGTATATCTTGACTTGGTTGACCACCACTGGTTTTAGATCATACTCTAAAACATCTATCTTGTATCCCAATACTTACATTCTTTCCAGTTCTGTCCTTACCGACGACTAATTTAAGAGTTCTTTGCCGAGGAAGAAGCATTTGTTATTGTCATTTGTATGCAAGAGTCCTGACCAAAACTAGACAAGCAACGTCAAATTGTGGTCATGAAAATGTTTACCTGTTTTGCATTGATCTTAGATCTTTGTGCTCAACTTACGAAAAATGGGAGCAAAAACAAAAGTCTTACGTTTATGTTTTTGTTGAGTCTACTACAGTATTTACATGTATTGTCAACCAGGCACAATTAGAGAGACTAGCACAGCCGTAGCCTCTGGTTCAGGAGATGGAATGTGGTTTTTGTCCTAGTCGTGGAACATTAGAGCAGGTCTACACCTTTGGATCGAGTGCCGGAGTTTGCCCAACCGGACAAATTGGATCTAGATCTAGCTCTACCAAAACTATCCTTGATGGTAGGCATAGTGTTCCTGGGATTAAAGGCCTCACCTTTTCTCCTCCAAACATATTGCTGGGTCTGGTGGCCAAAAAGCTCCATTTTAGTTTCATCTGACCACAGAACTTTCCTCCAGAAGGTCTTATCTTTGTCCATGTGACGTCCGATGAAACACAAACGTAACTGTTTTGGTGGGGGTTGCTCCACTACGAGGTCCGTGGCATACTCTTATACGTGGCATTCCGTACTGGTACACCCGGAGCAGAAGTCTGGTGAGCGGTGGTCTTGACCCGGACTGTCCTTTGTCATCGGGTCCGTTCATCATTTTTAATGGACCGAATTTCAAGGCACAATCGAGGCGTTAAAGGGTGTCCAGTTCTGGGGGCTGTAGGAGCTGGTCTCAGCTATTTGCGGGCTGGTGTGATCCCGAGGGCCTCATCAAGTTCTGACCTTCAGAATTTAGCAGGATATAATGACTTCCGGCTTTTAAGACAGGTACAGCTTAGGGCCACTCAAGGAACTGATGAGCGATGGAAAAGCCACGGAGATGTGCGGGGGGGGGGGGGGGGGGGGGGGGGAGCCCCAGGTCGACAATCCAAAATGTTGGAAGAGCCGTATTGGACCAAAGATACAAAAACCTAATTTGTCTGGAGCCGCAAAACAATAAGAGCTTTGTATAAGTGTTATAATGAAGACAACACATGATGTAAGTGTCTATATTAGCCTACTATCAAAATGACTTTAAAAGTCTTATATAAGTGTTATAATGAAGGCAACACATGATGTAAGTGTCTATATTAGCCTACTATCAAAATGACTTTACAACTCTTATATAAGTGTTATAATGAATACAACACATGATGTAAGTGTCTATATTAGCCTACTATCAAAATGACTTTAAAAGTCTTATATAAGTGTTATAATGAAGGCAACACATGATGTAAGTGTCTATATTAGCTATATTAGCCTACTATCAAAATGACTTTAAAAGTCTTATATAAGTGTTATAATGAAGGCAACACATGATGTAAGTGTCTATATTAGCCTACTATCAAAATGACTTTAAAAGTCTTATATAAGTGTTATAATGAAGACAACACATGATGTAAGTGTCTAAATTAGCCTACTATCAAAATGACTTTAAAAGTCATATATAAGTGTTATAATGAAGACAACACATGATGTAAGTGTCTATATTAGCCTACTATCAAAAGGACTTTAAAAGTCTTATATAAGTGTTATAATGAAGGCAACACATGATGTAAGTGTCTATATTAGCCTACTATCAAAATGACTTTACAACTCTTATATAAGTGTTATAATGAAGACAACACATGATGTAAGTGTCTATATTAGCCTACTATCAAAATGACTTTAAAAGTCTTATATAAGTGTTATAATGAAGGCAACACATGATGTAAGTGTCTATATTAGCTATATTAGCCTACTATCAAAATGACTTTAAAAGTCTTATATAAGTGTTATAATGAAGGCAACACATGATGTAAGTGTCTATATTAGCCTACTATCAAAATGACTTTAAAGGTCTTATAAAAGTGTTATAATGAAGACAACACATGATGTAAGTGTCTATATTAGCCTACTATCAAAATGACTTTAAAAGTCTTATATAAGTGTTATAATGAAGACAACACATGATGTAAGTGTCTATATTAGCCTACTATCAAAATGACTTTAAAGGTCTTATATGAGTGTTATAATGAAGACAACACATGATGTAAGTGTCAATATTAGCTACATTAGCCTACTATCAAAATGACTTTAAAGGTCTTATATAAGTGTTATGATGAAGGCAACACATGATGTAAGTGTCATTATTAGCTATATTGCCTTCTATCAAAATATAAATATTATATTTATTCGACACATTTTTACAACATTGGAAAACATTAGTATAACGGAGAGGGTGAATTAACTCTTGGATATTACTGACTTAGAAAGGCCAAAGGTATAGATGTGTGTGTCCATGTTAAATAAAACGTCAGGATGTCTTCATCTAATGGATTTTTTTACAATCTTTGCAAGCTGGGTAAAGTTTGCTGTGGTCTGGAACAAAATGGCTTACCAACAACTATCAGAAATGCAGCCAATAGTTAAATACACTGAGGACATAAGTAAAGGAAATTAAATAAACCCACAAACATGATGCGATATGTACAACATGGATAGCCTAAATAGCATGTTAGCATCGATTGACCAAATATGCCAAGTCAATAACATCAACAAAGCTCACCTTTGTGCATCGACGCACAGCATACAACGTTTGGTGGACAAAATGAGACAAAGGAGTGGAATAAAACACGTCTTTCTGTGGCAGCGTCGGAGAAAGTTAAGCGACGTGTAGAAAAACTGTCCACACAACTACGGTGAGTTCAAGGACCGGCAAAATGTGTAGGACAAAACGGCGCCGGCCAAATACTCTCATCGGCAAAGCATAAACATATTAAACATTGGGATTTTCATACATTTAGGAAGGTTTGTGTCATGTTTGTCCTCTTACAGAAACCATATTAAAAGAAAAAAATATATTTCCCCCCTATATTTTTCCATTTTCATATTTTTTTTTAGTTGCCCACTCCTGAGTTAACCAAAGTGCTTTACAGATTGAATAATATAATAATAATACAAATATTTAACATTGTTTCATCTGTTTTTTGTCTGTGATCTTATTTTACTACAGTACCATCCACTCTGCATGCACGCCTAGCGATTTAAAATTGCAGTTAATATCAATCTGATCGGCTCATTCCTCATTCATTTGATGAAAATATGAACGACAAACTGTTTAGTATTTGATTTACATTTTTATTCCAGGCACAGACGGAATGAGCATGCGGCGCCGTGTCTGGCCTTGAAGAATCAGCGCACCAACGCCGGCCGTCCTCCACCAGGAGAGAAACGGCCAAATAATGAATCCTACTCTATATTTTAGTATGGATTTTACTTAAGGCGCTCTCTTGTCTCCATTAAAATATTGATCCTTCGCCCGCGTTATCATCAAACCACATTGTGGTCTGAGCGAGATACAGGCACAATATCAATTAGCAGATCCCCCGATGTAAATACAAAAAAGCCTCCATTTTTTAGCATGAAGCCTTCCTGACTAATAACCTAATTGATAACACGTCATTGTACTATGAATTAGATAGATTTTGTCCACAGTATTCTGGACATCTGTGTTGGTGAATCTTTTTGCAATTTGTTAAATGAACAATGGAGACAGCAAAGAAGAAAGCTTTAGGTGGGAAGCGGTGTATTAGCGGCCGGCTGCAGCAACACAAACACGTAGAGAACTGGGACAACAGACACTCTTACCAGGAGGACTTTGAGCTGGATAGCAGACGCGCTACCGTGAGTACGCAGCTGCGGCCTCCAAACATTTGATCGCTTGCCCATACGTGCGTGCCGCTATGTGCATGTCACGTACGTGACTTTGGGGAAATATATGTGCTGTATGAACTTTGCGGAGGTGAACGGTACTTTGGGCTGTGGGATTGAGTGTGTTGTGCGGGTGTTTGATTTGTATTGGCGGGTTATATGGACGGGAGGGGGGAGGTGTTTGTTATGCGGGATTAATTTGTGGCATATTAAATATAAGCCTGGTTGTGTTGTGGCTAATAGAGTATATATATGTCTTGTGTTTATTTACTGTTTTAGTCATTCCCAGCTGAATATCAGGTCCCACCCGCCTCTCACAGCATCTTCCCTATCTGAATCGCTTCCACTGCCCTCTAATCCTTCACTCTCACTTTCCTCATCCACGAATCTTTCATCCTCGCTCAAATTAAAGGGGTAATCGTCGCTTTCTCGGTCCGAATCGCTCTCGCTGCTCTAGGCCATGATTGTAAACAATGTGCAGATATGAGGAGCTCCACAACCTGTGACGTCACGCTACTTCCGGTACAGGCAAGGCTTTTTTTTTATCAGCGACCAAAAGTTGCGAACTTTATCGTCGATGTTCTCTACTAAATCCTTTCAGCAAAAATATGGCAATATCGCGAAATGATCAAGTATGACACATAGAATGGACCTGCTATCCCCGTTTGAATAAGAAAATCTCATTTCAGTAGGCCTTTAATGATGGGTCATTTTTTGGCTTGCATAATTAAAATTTGCTTGAGAAAAAAAAACAATATTTGAATACAAATGCAATTTTGTAGTCAGAATCTCATATGGGAATGTTTTCTAAATGTTTCACTGAACCGCAATTCATTGATTTGTAAAGTCAGAATTAAGTGCAGTCGTATATTTCCTGCTTAATTCAACAGAATACAAACACCGTATTTGTCAGGTTCAAACACTGATGACATCTATTAAACACACAAAGAAGCAAGGAATTAAACAGAGACAGAATTCAATTTAGCTGATTTGAGGAGAAACGTCTGGGCTGTACTCTTTGTGCAGTCTTCCACCACGCCTCCTCTTTGTTTTGGACTTTCCCTGTTTCTAAAGGAAAGGGGGTCATAAACAGCCGTCGCCTATGGTTACAAAACAGTTAAAAGAAAAGGTGCCTGGAGGGGGGAGGGGGGGTCAGCTCCTGCTTCCTCGCCGCTTTGTAGATCTCGGGTCAAGACAAAATCTCCCTGTGGATTACAATACATCAAAGAAACCGACACCTTCATGTCGCTTCCCATCCTACACAGTGGAGTTTTACAAGCCTTTTGATTGGTAAGATCAAAGACAGCTTTTGTCCTCTCGCCGGGAACTCATGGCAACACAAAGTTGTGTGATAACTTACATACAATTATTCTGACAGTATTTTTTGGACTATAAGGCGCACTTAAAATATGTATTTTTTTTTTTTCTCAAAACTTGACAGTGCGCCTTATAACCCGGTGTGCCTAATGTATGCTTACCGACCTCGAAGCTATTTTATTTGGTACATGGTGTAATATAAGTGTGACCAGTAGATGGCAGTCAGTAGACTGCAATATGACTCAAGTAAACAACACCTACATGTTATTTGTTCCATTGAATATATAGAACATTACACACGGCGCTCAAAAATCTATCAAAATGTTTTAGTACGACTTTGGTAAGCTGTGAAGCCGCACCGCTTGATGGATTGTACTGTGCTTCAACATAGGAGTATTATTATGGTGTGTGTATAAGGTAAGACATATTATCCGGCGTTTTGTTTCGCAATATTGTGCAAAACCAACTTTTCTTACCTTCTGGTACCTGCTGATCTGTATTTGGGATCTGCATAAGTCCTGAAAATTTGCGCGAGTCCGCCTTTGTAGTCCGTGGTCGATAAGTTTCTTATTTTTCTCTATCTTCTTGTTATGGGACATTCATCCTTCGCTGTTGCCATTTCTAATAAAAAGTAGTGTAAAGTTCTTACTTATATCTGTCAGTAAACTCGCCATGAAAGTGCTAAAACATACCGGTGGAGTGAGTATACATTATTCACCCAATGTCCCACGGGACACATTTCCAGCGTTGTTGTTGCACTAGTGAGTCACGGATGAGGATACGCTGCTCCGTTATTGATTAAAGTAAAGTCTGAATGTGGCCTACTAAAACCCACTACTACCGACCACGCAGTCTGATAGTTTATATGGCCGGGTTAGTTTACTAAAGTGCAATTTTAAATTTCCCGCAAAATATCTGCTGAAAACATCTTGGTATGATGACGCTGCGGGTGTAACGTCACGAGTTAGACAGGACATTTTAGTCCAGCACCGCGGCCAGCTTAAAGTCGTCAGTTTTCATCGCAAAATTCCACAGTATTCTGGACATCTGTGTTGGTGAATCTGTTGCAATCTGTTCATTGCATTATGGAGAAAGAAGCTGAGCAAGCAAAGAAGAAAGTTGTCGGTGCGAAGCGGAGTATTTTGCGAGGGAAGTCAGCAACACAACACAGCCGGTGTTTCATTGTTTACATTCCCGAAAGATGCAGTCAAGATTGAAGAACTCGGACAACAGAGACTCTTACCAGGAGGACTTTGACTTGGATACACAGACGCCTGTAGAGAACTGGGACAACACAGACTTACCAGGATTACTTTGATTTGGATACACAGACGCAGACGCGGTACCGTGAGTACGCAGCTGCGCTTCCAAACATTTGATCGCTTGCCCGTACGTGCGTGTCACGTACGTAACTTTGGGTAAATATATAAGCTTTATGAACCTTGGGTTAGGTGAACGGTCCTTTGGGCTGAGTGGGTGTGTGTGTTGTGCAGGTGTTTGAATTGTATTGGCGGGTTATATGGACGGGAGCTAGGAGCTAGCATAACAAACACCTAGGTGTTTGTTATGCGGGATTAATTTGTGGCATATTAAATATAAGCCTGGTTGTGTTGTGGCTAATAGAGTATATATATGTCTTGTGTTTATTTACTGTTGTAGTCATTCCCAGCTGAATATCAGGTCCCATCCGCCTCTCACAGCATCTTCCCTATCTGAATCGCTTCCACTCCCCACTAGTCCTGCACTTGCACTTTCCTCATCCACAAATCGTTCATCCTCGCTCAAATTAACGGGGAAATCGTCGCTTTCTCGGTCCGAATCTCTCTCACTTCTGGCCGCCATCACTGTAAACAATAGGGAACTTTGCGGAAATGTTCAACTGACTACGTCACGCTACTTCCGGTAGGGGCAAAGCTTTTTTTGGTCAGATACCAAAAGTTGCGATCTTTATCGTCGTTGTTCTCTACTAAATCCTTTCAGCAAAAATATGGCAATATCGCGAAATGATCAAGTATGACACACAGAATAGATCTGCTATCCCCGTTTAAATTTAAAGAATTCATTTCGGTAGGCCTTTAAAACATTTAGTGCCATCTTTTAACACTTTTAACACTCCCGTCTTTGCACATAACATGGGGTCGGAAATTCCGACTTTCCAGTCCAAACGGGACGCGCCATTTGTTTTTCCCAGGGGCTGCGACACCATTAATCGTGCGTCGTGCTGTCAAACGAAATGATTGTGTTTAATTGCGACAGCCCTCATTTTGACATCATTTGAGTATTTCGGAAGTCTCTCCAGCTGATTTTAAAGATCATACCATGTTTGCGTAGGCAGAAACGTTAAAGACTTCTGTACCTAAACGTGTTGTACGTATACAGCATATGACCTTTAGGATTGTCTGACTAACTTTTGTCTGCAGTGAGATAAGGGTCTACAGAAATGCTGCACTGTGTCAACACTAAAAGTAAGAGTTGCAGTTTTCAGCACTAAAGCTCATTTATTGACTAAGTTGTGCAGAAACCACACAAACTACATTTTCTCAAGTATTTCAGCTCAAGGGCAGTGCAGCTTTTTTTTCTCGCTGATGCCAACTATAAACACTTGCATTCATGTGTTCTGTATGTGTTAACAGGAGCACTTCTACGATTGTGATATCAGTTACCAATTTTCGGTTAACGTCTGACGTTTCCCTTGGGTATCCGTAAGGAATTAACTACCCTAGATGGTGACAGCGACTTCTCTATATTCCTTTGGCAGTCTGTTCTGTTATATGCAGAGGGGGCCTGATTGCTGGGCCTGTTAATGACCTTGCATACCAATCAGTAACCATGCAAACTTTCTTGCAGCACAATGGATATGGATTATATGCCCATTTTATTTTGCATACTAACTCAATTACTCGTCTATTTTAAGACGATTGTCATACAAGACCATGCTCCAAAGATATTTTGTTCGATGAGGTGGCTGAAATATTCCTTTCCGTGAAGAAGTGGTCGATGAATGGACTGTTATGTCTCAGATGAATGAGGTATCTGGGATTAAAGGCCTGCATTTTGACAGGTTGCATTTACTGCCAATGTTCCCGATACGACTAAGAGGTGATTCCAAATGTGCAATTACATAAACGTTCACTCTTGTACTTTTGGCCAAATGTAGTACAGATAAGCATTAGACCTCATATGTGACGTGTTCATAAAATCCAAGGCTAAATCCACTAAAGCAGAAACAAAAAGGAAAATGCACGGACATTTGGCAGGAAGGCTCACGTCTTAGCCATCAAAGCAAACATGTCACAGTAATAACTGAATGAAGCAAAGTAATGTGTAAATAATGTCAATAACTAGATGAACCATCTTTGGCTGTTAATTCAACATTTACATCAAGTAAGGTTGTAAATACTGTATAGAGTAGGCTAACCCGTGTGGTTCCTGTGGATGCGAACACAAGTTGTAATTACTGTAGTGACTAAATAATATAGTGACTGAAACAGACAAAGTAATGTGTAAATCATGTCAATAACTAGATGAACCATCTGTGGCTGTGAAGTGAACACTAGTAAGTTTGTAAATACTGTATAGAGTAGGCTAACCCATGTGGTTCCTGTGGATGCGAACACAAGTTGTAATTACTGTCGTGACTAAATAACATATAGACTGAAACAGACAAAGTAATGTGTAAATAATGTCAATAACTAGATAAACCATCTGTGGCTGTGAAGTGAACACTAGTAAGGTTGTAAATACTGTATAGAGTGGGCTAACCCACGTGGTTCCTGTGGATGCGAACACAAGTTGTAATTAATGTAGTGACTAAAACAGACATGCGAACACAAGTTGTAATTACTGTAGTGACTAAAACAGACATAGTGATTCATTTGGATGAATGGAGTATGTATTTATGTTAACTCTGTGGGTATGTTTTTAATTCTTTAAACACTAAAACATATGGTGACATTTTCTAGATAGTTTGCAGCCCCCAGACACCCGTCTTGTTTTCAGTCTTTTTTATTAAGTTCCAATCACATGCCTGATATCAGTATGTTGGATTAGATTATGGAGTGGACTAACCAAATGTATCAAACAATGTACTAATACGATCCAATTAAAGAAACTCTTCAACCTTAAAGTGTATACAAAGTACAAAGAACATGAAACATGATAAACATTCTGAAATTATTGATCATCTTATTTACTAAATAACATATACACTGAAACAGACAAAGTAATGTGTAAACGATGTCAATAACTAGATGAACCATCTGTGGCTGTGAAGTGAACACTAGTAAGGTTGTAAATACTGAATAGAGTAGGCTAACCAATGTGGTTCCTGTGGATGCGAACACCAGTTGTAATTACTGTAGTGACTAAATAACATAGTGACTGAAACAGACAAAGTAATGTGTAAATAATGTCAATAACCAGATGACTCATCTGTGGCTGTGAAGTGAACACTAGTAAGGTTGTAAATACTGTATAGAGTAGGCTAACCCGTGTGGTTCCTGTGGATGCGAACACAAGTTGTAATTACTGTCGTGACTAAATAACATATAGACTGAAACAGACAAAGTGATGTGTAAATAATGTCAATAACTAGATGAACCATCTGTGGCTGTGAAGTGAACACTAGTAAGGTTATAAATACTGTATAGAGTAGGCTAACCCGTGTGGTTCCTGTGGATGCGAACACAAGTTGTAATTACTGTCGTGACTAAATAACATATAGACTGAAACAGACAAAGTAATGTGTAAATAATGTCAATAACTAGATAAACCATATGTGGCTGTGAAGTGAACACTAGTAAGGTTGTAAATACTGTATAGAGTGGGCTAACCCACGTGGTTCCTGTGGATGCGAACACAAGTTGTAATTACTGCAGTGACTAAATAACATAGTGACTGAAACAGACATAGTGATTCATTTTATGTAAACTCTGTTTCAATTCTTTAAACACTAAAACATATTTAAATGGTGCCTTTTTTTTTGCTAATTTTTGCATGTTCAAGTGCTGAAAAAACAGGAGATTTGGGGGTTGCCCCCCTTTTCCCCACCTGGCATGACCCCTGGCTTATTTTCTTTTTTTTTTCATTAAATTCACATGCCTGTACAAGGAACAAGTGATCACTACTTTGGGGGTGATCCGGATCACCGTCTGGATTTAGGTATTTTCTACTGTTAAAAATAGTGCAGGTGACTACAGAAAAGCAAAATAAAACTAAAATTGGAAACACAAAGCAATCTCCACATCTACGCCACCCTCAGAACTTGACGGACCAGAACTGAATGTTTATTCCGACGAGGCCAGTCCGCTAAGCATAAGCTATGCTCCGCGATAAAACCTCATATTCGATATAAAATCTAATCCATTATTATTATTATTATTATTATATATGCCGTGTTCATTGTGCGATAGGGATAGGAGGATCGATTCAATCTTTGATAGTATGGATACCAAGAGTAGGACCAGTATAGGATCGATTTTGCGGCAGGAGACTTGGCTGTACCTCATTCGCCAGCTTACGTGCTGACTTGGGCGTATTTGATGGAACACACTCCTTGAAAACTCCAAACGGGTCGTTGTATGGGCTGAACGTTGGGCTTAAAGGTGCTGAAATCAGCTCTGTTTGCACAAACAACCTGGAAAAAACTGTGGCGAACAGGGCCAGGAGCCAAGGGCGCCCCTCGGCAAAAAAGGGTCGTGGCTGCTAAACGGAACTCGAGGCCAGGAACACTCAACCGAGCACCAGCTTAGCGGGCCAGGCATAAGATCCTCTTTGGGAGGAAACTGTCAACCCAGTTAACGTCGGAGAGCGCAGCTCCAACGCCACTATCTGATAGCCTAAGGGTTGTAGGCTGTAGATTCGGTGCAAGTGCATACCCAAGGAATGCATGCCAACCAAAGCTTTGTCCAAGTCTTTGGTACTCATTGACCATCCTGAGGCGCTCTGGAAACATAACATTGCATGCGACGGATAGTGAGGAACGGGGTTAGACTACCGCAGGTAACAAACAAGACACAGTGCCAACAACTCCCAGAAAGAATACTGTATTAAAGTTCATTATCCTCAACTCAGAGCTGAAGAATGAAGGGCTTTCATACGTTCAACCACCGCCCCCACGCCAAAGGGACCTACCGTATCTTAATTATGTGGGTTTAGTGTGTTATAGGTCTTTTTCTATTAAATTGCATGTTTACTTTTTCCTGGATGTGGGTGTCCTGATCTTGTTGGCTGCAAACCAAGTTTAACTTCAGGTACAAATAATGTAAGCCGACCTTGGTGGGCCTCAAAAGAAAGATCAGCCTGTTAGTACCCTGCTGTTGTGCAACAAAATAGTTTCACTCTAAACTCTGTTGCTTCTTGGTTTGCTTGCATTCATTCTTTTCATGGTAATGTGAAAATTTGTTGAAATTTCTGAAAGCCTTTCGGCGTCTTCTCCTGACGTTGCAAGAAAGAATGAAGGTCAACACGCTCGCTCTTTACTTTCCTTTTGTGTGCACAAGCCTGTCCTTTCTCACTTTTCTGGTTTGGACATCAGGAATCATCTTATATTTATCAAGTGATGCCACACTACCTTACACGAGGAATTGAAAAAGTAAATATATCAAACTCTTATGCATAATAATTCATACAGTAAGTAAAATCAATTTTTGAATTAAACATAAATTCTTATTTGTACCAATTATTTATGGATTAAAAAAAAATCAAAAATCGATTTTTTTTTTAAAATTTCAAATATGTCCTATCCAGCCACTTAGGATAATATTATTGTTGAAGTAGATGATCATATCTGCTGTACATATTTACTTTTGAAAAGAGAAATGTTGGATATGTGTTGCCCTATTTCTATTTGACTTGTTTAACTGTATAGAGTAGGCTAACCCATGTGGTTCCTGTGGATGCGAACACAAGTTGTATTTACTGTAGTGACCAAATAACATAGTGACTGAAACACACATAGTGATTCATTTGGATGAATGGGGTATGTATCCCTGGCTTGACCCCCGGCTTATTTTCATTATTTTTCATTAAGTTCAAATCACATGCCTGTACAAGGAACAAAGTAATGTGTGAATGAAGCAAAGTAATGTGTAAATAATGTAAATAACTAGATGAACCATCTGTGGCTGTGAAGTGAACACTAATAAAGTTGTAAATACTGTATAGAGTAGGCTAACCCATGTGGTTCCTGTGGATGCGAACACAAGTTATAATTACTATAGTGACTAAATAACATAGTGACTGAAACAGACAAATTAATGTGTAAATAATGTCTATAACTAGATTAACCATATGTGGCTGTGAAGTGAACACTAGTAAGGTTGTAGGTACTGTATAGAGTAGGCTAACCCATGTGGTTCCTGTGGATGTGATTACAAGTTGCAATTGCTGTAGTGACTAAATAACATAGTGACTGAAACAGACAAATTAATGTGTAAATAATTTCAATAACTAGATGAACCATATGTGGCTGTGAAGTGAACACTAGTAAGGTTGTAGGTACTGTATAGAGTAGGCTAACCCATGTGGTTCTTGTGGATGCGAACACAAGTTGTAATTGCTGTAGTGACTAAATAACATAGTGACTGAAACAGACAAATGAATGTGTAAATAATGTCAATAACTAGATGAACCATATGTGGCTGTGAAGTGAACACTAGTAAGGTTGTAGGTACTGTATAGAGTAGGCTAACCCATGTGGTTCCTGTGGATGCGAACACAAGTTGTAATTGCTGTAGTGACTAAATAACATAGTGACTGAAACAGACAAATTAATGTGTAAATAATGTCAATAACTAGATGAACCATCTGTGGCTGTGAAGTGAACACTAGTAAGGTTGTAGGTACTGTATAGAGTAGGCTAACCCATGTGGTTCCTGTGGATGCGAACACAAGTTGTAGTTGCTGTAGTGACTAAATAACATAGTGACTGAAACAGACAAAGTAATGTGTAAATAATGTCAATAACTAGATGAACCATCTGTGGCTGTGAAGTGAACACTAGTAAGGTTGTAGGTACTGTATAAAGTAGGCTAACCCATGTGGTTCCTGTGGATGCGAACACAAGTTGTAATTCCTACAGTGACTAAATAACAGTGACTGAAACAGAAAAAGTAATGTGTAAATATAGTCAATAACTAGATGAACCATCTGTGGCTGTGAAGTGAACACTAGTAAGGTTGTAAATACTGTATAGAGTAAACTAACCCATGTGGTTCCTGTGGATGCGAACACAAGTTGTAATTACTGTAGTGATTAAATAACATAGACTGAAACAGACAAAGTAATGTGTAAATAATGTCAATAACTAGATGAACTATCTGTGGCTGTGAAGTGAACACTAGTAAGGTTGTAAATACTGTATAGAGTAGGCTAACCCTTGTGGTTCCTGTGGATGTGAACACATGTTGTAATTACTGTAGTGATTAAATAACATATAGATTGAAACAGACAAAGTAATGTGTAAATAATGTCAATAACTAGATTAACCATATGTGGCTGTGAAGTGAACACTAGTAAGGTTGTAGGTACTGTATAAAGTAGGCTAACCCATGTGGTTCCTGTGGATGCGAACACAAGTTGTAATTCCTACAGTGACTAAATAACAGTGACTGAAACAGAAAAAGTAATTTGTAAATATAGTCAATAACTAGATGAACCATCTGTGGCTGTGAAGTGAACACTAGTAAGGTTGTAAATACTGTATAGAGTAAACTAACCCATGTGGTTCCTGTGGATGCGAACACAAGTTGTAATTACTGTAGTGATTAAATAACATATAGACTGAAACAGACAAAGTAATGTGTAAATAATGTCAATAACTAGATGAACCATATGTGGCTGTGAAGTGAACACTAGTAAGGTTGTAAATACTGTATAGAGTAGGCTAACCCATGTGGTTCCTGTGGATGCGAACACAAGTTGTAATTGCTTTAGTGACTAAATATCATAGAGACTGAAACAGACATAGTGATTCATTTGGATGAATGGGGTATGTATTTATGTCTACTCTGTTGATCATTTTTAAATTATTTCAATAAGTTCAAATCACATGCCAGTGCAAAGAAAAAGTGATTACTATTTTGGCGGTGATCCGGATCATCGTCTGGTTTTAGTTATTTTCTACTGTTGAAAGTAGTGCAGGTGACTACAGAAAAAGCAAAATAAAACTAAAATCGGCAAACCGCTTTGCGTTGACGTGGTAAAAACACAAAGCATTTTCCACATCCATGCCACCCTCAGAACTCGACGGACCAGAACCGAATGGTTATTCCGACGAGGCCTGTCCGCTAATGTGCGCGCGTGTGAACGCCCACACGCACAAATGAGAAGCATAAACCAACAATTGTCGCGTTATGGCCTATTTTTCAAACAAATTGACTACCATTACCGTCCAACAATTGTGGCGCCTGGTGCTGCGATCGCAAAGTCATTTGGAGAAAGACACCGGCAGTAATCTAAGAGCCGATGCACCCAGACATTCCATTATTTAAGCGATTTCATCAGAAATACCGCCTCCTACATAAACGACTGCCGCTCGCTCATTTACTGTGCACGTTTAGCAATCGTAGAAATCAGCGGGTGTGTACAGCTGAAAATGCATCAAAAAGAAATTCTGCTAACAAGAGAACCGCTGAGAGTACGAAACCAGTTACGTTGTGTAAATGGTAAATAAAAACAGAATACAATGATTTGCAAATGCTTTTCAACTTACAATCAATTGAATAGATTGCAAAGACAAGATACTTAACATTCAAACGGGAAAACGTTGTTATTTTTTTGCAAATATTAGCTCATTTGGAATTTGATGCCTGCATCATGTTTCAAAAAAGCTGGCTTGAGTGGCAAAAAAGACTGAGCAAGTTGAGGAATGCTCATCAAACACTTATTTGGAAAAACCCACGGGTGAACGGGCTAATTGGGAACAGGTGGGTGCCATGATTGGGTGTAAAAGCGGCTTCCATGAAATGCTCAGTCATTCACAAACAAGGACGGGGCGAGGGTCACCACTTTGTCAACAAATGCCCGAGCAAATTGCCCAACATTTCTAAACGAGCTGTTAAAAGGAATTCAGGGATTCCACCACCTATGGTCCGTAAAATCGTCAAAAGGCTTAGAGAATCTGGAGAAATCACTGCACGTAAGCCATGATATTACGGACTTTCGATCCCTCAGGCGGTACTGCATCAAAAAGCGACATCAGTGTGTAAAGGATATCACCACACGGGCTCAGGAACACTTCAGAAAAAAACACTGTCAGTAAATACAGTTTGTCGCTACATCTGTAAGTGCAAGGTAAAACTCTACTATGCAAAGCGAAAGCCATTTGTCAACAACACCCAGAAATACTGCGGGCTTCGCAGGGGGCCCGAGCTCATCTAAGATGGACTGATGCAAAGTGGGAAAGTGTTCTGTGGTCTGAGGAGTCCACATTTCAAATTGTTTTTTTGGAAACTGTGGACATTGTGTCCTCCGGAACAAAGAGGAAAAGAACCATCCGGATTGTTAAAGGCACAAAAGTGTAAAAGCCAGCATGTGTGATGGTATGGGGGTGTATTAGTGCCCAAGACATGGGTAACTTACACATCTGTGAAGGCACCATTAATGCTGAAAGGTACATACAGCTTTTGGAGCAACATATGTTGCCATCCAAGCAACGGTATAATGGACGCCCCTGCTTATTTCAGCAAGACAATGCCAAGCCACGTGTTACATCAACGTGGCTTCATAGTAAAAGAGTGCAGGTACTAGACTGGCCTGCCTGTAGTCCAGACATTGAAAATGTGTGAAGGCTAAAATATGAGAAGGGAGACTGTTGAACAACTTAAGCTGTACATCAAGCAAGAATGGGAAAGAATTCCACATGAAAAGCTTCAAAAATGTGTTTCCTCGGTTCCCAAATGTTTACTGAGTGTTGTTAAAAGGAAAGGCCATGTAACACAGTGGTGAACATGCGATTTGACAACTTTTTTTCAAAAATTACGTTTCTCAGTTGGAAAATTAAATATCTTGTCTTTGCAGTCTATTCAATTGAATATAACTTGAAAAGGATTTGCAAATCATTGTATTCTGTTTTTATTTACACATTCCACAACGTGACAACTTCACTGGTTTTGGGTTTTGTATTTTCATTTTAGCAACAATCGCATCCCTTAACCCGGGGGTCGGCAACCCGCGGCTCTAGAGCCGCATGCGGCTCTTTAGCGCCACCCTAGTGGCTCTCTGGAGATTTTTCAAAAATGTATGAAGAATGGAAAAAGATGAGGGGAAAAAAATCTATTTTTTTGTTTAGTATGGTTTCTGTAGGAGGACAAACACGACACAAACCTCCCTAATTGTTATAAATCACACTGTTTGTATTAAACATGCTTCACTGATTCGAGTATTTGGCGAGCGCCGTTTTGTCCTACTAATTTTGGCGGTCCTTGAACTCACCGTGTAGTTTGTTTACATGTATAACTTTCTCCGACTTTCGAGGACGTGTTTTATGCCACTTCTTTTTCCGTCTCATTTTGTCCACCACACTTTTAACGTTTAAAGGTGAGTTTTGTTGATGTTATTGACTTGTGTGGAGTGCTAATCAGACATATTTGGTCACTGCATGACTGCAAGCTAATCGATGCTAACATGCTATTTAGGCTAGCGATATGTACATATTGCATCATTATGCCTCATTTGTAGCTATATTTGAGGTCATTTAGTTTCCTTTAAGTCCTCTTAATTAAATGTATATGTCATGACACATGTAATATGGCTTTTAATTTTTTGCGGCTACAGACAAATTTGTTTTTGTATTTTTGGTCCAATATGGCTCTTTCAACATTTTGGGTTGCCGACCCCGGCCTTAACCAAAGTCATTTTTTTAACCCTTGGGTCTGTTATTTTTGCACCAAAAACATGGAAACATGTACCAATGAAATAAAAGACCTCAAGGAAAGGGTGGGCGAGGCAAAGCGAAACACACACGAGGACCTTGAGTGAGCTAAACTTCATATGACGGTGCTGGGAGGAGGTCAAGAGGCTGGCGGGAAGATGCAGCGTTGGCCCTACAAGGGGTGGGAAGGATGCAACGAGAAAGACCCCCCCCGACCCCGACCCCGACTCCATGATCACGGAAAACGCAAAAAAAAAAAAGGAGCGAAAATACGTCAGCACGTCTCCCTCTGATCAACGTGATGGCTGCGTCACGCTAAAAGAGATTATTTAGGTCAGGTGGAGTTGAAATCAATCCACAGATGTGGGGGGAGATAACCACCAGACATAAAGGAAGTAACACGTTTAAAGATGAGACGGACGGAACATAAAAGGGTTCAGCCGCAAATTGAAAGCGCCGCATTTATTTATTTATTTTTGCTTGAGACGCATACAGTACATCAATTAATACTTTATTAGGACAGCAAGTCTTGCTACTCTGTGTGCTGCAGCAAAGTGCGACTATCAGTGTCAGGCTCCTTTAAAACTATTGTGTTGCGGTTTTCTAAAGGAAAAATTGTTTTTTTGTATTCACAATTAAGCAGTGGCGGGCCGTGCCTTTCCCACCTAGGCCTTCAGTGATGTCCGACTTCAATGATTACCTCTCCAAATACCATCATTGATGTCCCCACATGACCATTGGGGTAGGAGAAAAAAAAATATCAGTCAAAGCCTGGGCCCCTGGAGAGGCTGAAACCAAGAAGAAAAATAACCTCATATCCACAGCACACATACATATGTGCATAAGAAGGAAACATCAAAGAACAAAAAGGACATTAAAGACATTAAAAGAGCAGAACTGATGCAACCAGCCATTTCTACACACAGCCACAAAAGTAAAAACAAGAACAAAAAAACATACACACTGTGGTGGCCTCTACGGTGTTCCACGCCATCGTCTGCTGGGGGTGGGGGGGAGCATGGCCAGAGACAGGAGCAGACCCAACAAAGCAACCAACACCCTCGGGCGCCCACCAACTCTCGGCCAGTGTCCAGTCCGCATGGATTGGCGAGGAGCAGATCAGAGAAGTACTTTAATAATACCCGAGGGGAAATTAAGATTTTCAGCACAATCCCATTCAAGAGCAGACAAACATTACAGGGAGACAGAACAGGATCGCTGACGGGTCTGCCAACTTTCGGCGCCCCTTACAAAAATGGTGAAAAACAGGTAAACGCTGGGGGTCTGTAGAGGGGTCCAGACAGAGGCCAAGGGGGGAAAAACATACTTCTTAGCCATAGCACACAAAAACATGTGTGTAAGAGGGAAACATTAAATAACACAAAGGGCATTAAAGACATTAAAAGAGCAGAGCTGATGCAACCAGCCACTTCTACACACAGCCACAAAAGTAAAAACAACAACAAAAAACATATACACTGTGGTGGGCTCTGCGGTGTTCCAAGCCATCGTCTGCTGGGGGTGGGGGGAGCATGGCCAGAGACAGGAGCCGAACCAACAAAGCAACCAAGAGAGCCGACTCCACCCTCGGCCGCCCACCAACTCTCGGCCAGTGTCCAATCCGCATGGATTAACGAGGATGCGTCCAAAGAGACCGAGGTGTCCGATACCTGCTCATTCAGCCAAGACACTGTGAAGCTTGTCCGTCCCGGCGCTCAGCACCAGCTCCGCAGCCCCGTCTCTTCATCCGCATCTCCTCCAGTCTCTCCGAACGGATTCTGGTGTGGCAGAGACCCAGCAGCTGGTCTCCATGGCCAAAAGGCTCCCGGGAGGCAGATCCAGAGGCTCGGAGGTCACCCAAATCACACCGATCACAGGAAATTGGCTGACTGGCCAAGCAAATAACTGGGCTAGAACAACAAAGAGTAACTGTCTTCGTGTAAAAGGTATTTAAGGACAGTGGTCCGAGAAGACAGCAGAAAAGTGATTAGGTCCATACTTTTTCTCGTGGAAGCTGCAGGTTCCAGTCTGAGGCTCGCTGAAACAAATAAAGCTTTTTGTTTGACGATTCCTCTTTGGCGTCTTCTTAGCTCATCACCCATCACACGACCATCAAGTATACAACAAGAAGTCCCAGCAAGGTTGATCGAAACCAGGAAGAGGATTCAAAATAAGAGCACACAAACAGGAAACGCAGGAAAAACAACACAAAAGTCTTTGTGTGCAGAGTTTGCAGACACATTTTAAACAGTTGAAAGAAACTGTCTTAGATTTCCACACAGCGGTGTGAACTCATCCTCTCACATGTGGGACAAATCGAATTAGGCGGAGTAATGAGATCAGGGGTTTTAGGAGGAAGTGTAAAGACATTAGCAACATCTGGTAGGAAGCCCCCACAAGTAGGAGTAGAGATCAGGGGTCTGAGGTCACCCAAATCAAACTGATCTCTGGAAATTGGCTGACTGGCCAAGCAACAAACTGGGCTAGAACAACAAAGAGTAACTGTCTTCGTGTAAAAGGTATTTAAGGACAGTGGTCCGAGAAGACAGAAGAAAAGTGATTAGTTCCATACTTTTTCTCCTGGAAGATGGAGGTTCCAGTCTGAGGCTCGCTGAAACAAATAAAGATTTGTGTTTGACGATTCCTCGTTGGCGTCTTCTTAGCTCATCCCCCATCACACGACCATCAAGTATAAAACAAGAAGTCACAGCAAGGTTGACCGAAACCAGGAAGAGGAACCAAAATAAGAGCACACAAACAGGAAACGCGGGGAAAATAACACAAAGATTTTTGTGTGTGGAGTTTGCAGACAAATTCTAAACAGTTGAAAGAAACTGTCTTAGATTTCCACACAGCGGTGTGAACTCATCCTCTCACATGTGGAACAAATCGAATTAGGCGGAGTAATGAGATAAGGGGTTTTAGGAGGAAGTGTAAAGACATTAGCAACATCTGGTAGGAAGCCCCCACAAGTAGGAGTAGAGATCAGGGGTCTGAGGTCACCCAAATCAAACCGATCTCAGGAAATTGGCTGACTGGCCAAGCAACAAACTGGGCTAGAACAACAAAGAGTAACTGTCTTCGTTTAAAAGGTATTTAAGGACAGTGGTCCGAGAAGACAGCAGAAACGTGATTAGGTCCATACTTTTTCTCCTGGAAGCTGCAGGTTCCAGTCAGAGGCTCGCTGAAACAAATAAAGCTTTTTGTTTGACGATTCCTCGTTGGCGTCTTCTTGGCTCATCACCCATCACACGGCCATCAAGTATACAACAAGAAGTCCCAGCAAGGTTGATCGAAACCAGGAAGAGGATTCAAAATAAGAGCACACAAATAGGAAACGCAGGGAAAACAACATAAAGGTCTTTGTGTGCAGAGTTTGCATACAAATTTTAAACAGTTAAAAGGAACTGTCTTAGGTTTCCACACAGCGGTGTGAACTCATCCTCTCACATGTGGGACAAATCGAATTAGGCGGAGTAATGAGATCAGGGGTTTTAGGAGGAAGTGTAAAGACATTAGCAACATGTGGTAGGAAGCCCCCACAAGTAGGAGTAGAGATCAGGGGTCTGAGGTCACCCAAATCAAACCGATCTCAGAAAATTGGCTGACTGGCCAAGCAACAAACTGGGCTAGAACAATAAAGAGAAACTGTCCTCGTGTAAAAGGTATTTAAGGACAGTGGTCCGAGAAGACAGAAGAAAAGTGATTAGGTCCATACTTTTTCTCCTGGAAGCTGCAGGTTCCAGTCTGAGGCTCGCTGAAACAAATAAAGATTTGTGTTCGACGATTCCTCGTTGGCGTCTTCTTGGCTCATCACCCATCACACGACCATCAAGTATACAACAAGAAGTCATGGCAAGGCTGACCGAAACCAGGAAGAGGAACCAAAATAAGAGCACACAAATAGGAAACGCAGGGAAAACAACATAAAGGTCTTTGTGTGCAGAGTTTGCAGACAAATTTTAAACAGTTAAAAGAAACTGTCTTAGGTTTCCACACAGCGGTGTGAACTCATCGTCTCACATGTGGGACAAATCGAATTAGGCGGAGTAATGAGATCAGGGATTTTAGGAGGAAGTGTAAAGACATTAGCAACATCTGGTAGGAAGCCCCCACAAGTAAGAGTAGAGATCAGGGGTCTGAGGTCACCCAAATCAAACCGATCTCAGGAAATTGGCTGACTGGCCAAGCAACAAACTGGGCTAGAACAACAAAGAGTAACTGTCTTCGTTTAAAAGGTATTTAAGGACAGTGGTCCGAGAAGACAGAAGAAAAGTGATTAGGTCCATACTTTTTCTCCTGGAAGCTGCAGTTTCCAGTCTGAGGCTCGCTGAAACAAATAAAGATTTGTGTTTGACGATTCCTCGTTGGCGTCTTCTTGGCTCATCGCCCATCACACGACCATCAAGTATACAACAAGAAGTCCCAGCAAGGCCGACCGAAACCGGGAAGAGGAACCAAAATAAGAGCACACAAACAGGAAACGCGGGAAAAACAACACAAAGATTTTTGTGTGTGGAGTTTGCAGACAAATTCTAAAAAGTTGAAAGAAACTGTCTTAGGTTTCCACACAGCGGTGTGAACTCATCCTCTCACATGTGGGACAAATCGAATTAGGCGGAGTAATGAGATAAGGGGTTTTAGGAGGAAGTGTAAAGACATTAGCAACATGTGGTAGGAAGCCCCCACAAGTAGGAGTAGAGATCAGGGGTCTGAGGTCACCCAAATCAAACCGATCTCAGGAAATTGGCTGACTGGCCAATCAACAAACTGGGCTAGAACAACAAAGAGTAACTGTCTTTGTGTAAAAGGTATTTAAGGACAGTGGTCCGAGAAGACAGAAGAAAAGTGATTAGGTCCATACTTTTTCTCCTGGAAGCTGCAGGTTCCAGTCTGAGGCTCGCTGAAACAAATAAAGATTTGTGTTCGACGATTCCTCGTTGGCGTATTCTTAGCTCATCCCCCATCGCACGACCATCAGGGATACAACAAGAAGTCACAGCAAGGCCAACCAAAACCAGGAAGAGGAACCAAAATAAGAGTACACAAATAGGAAACGCAGGGAAAACAACATAAAGGTCTTTGTGTGCAGAGTTTGCAGACAAATTTTAAACAGTTAAAAGAAACTGTCTTAGGTTTCCACACAGCGGTGTGAACTCATCCTCTCACATGTGGGACAAATCGGATTAGGCGGAGTAATGAGATCAGGGGTTTTAGGAGGAAGTGTAAAGACATTAGCAACATGTGGTAGGAAGCCCCCACAAGTAGGAGTAGAGATCAGGGGTCTGAGGTCACCCAAATCAAACCGATCTCAGGAAATTGGCTGACTGGCCAAGCAACAAACTGGGCTCGAACAACAAAGAGTAACTGTCTTCGTGTAAAAGGTATTTAAGGACAGTGGTCCGAGAAGACAGAATAAAAGTGATTAGGTCCAGACTTTTTCTCCTAGGAGCTGCAGGTCCAAGTCTGAGGCTCGCTGAAACAAATAAAGATTTGTGTTTGACGATTCCTCGTTGGCGTCTTCTTGGCTCATCACCCATCACACGGCCATCAAATATACAACAAGAAGTCACAGCAAGGTTGACTGAAACCAGGAAGAGGAACCAAAATAAGAGCACACAAACAGGAAACGCGGGGAAAACAACACAAAGGTTTTGGGTGCAGAGTTTGCAAACAAATTCCAAACAGTAGAAAGAAACTGTAGATTGTGCATTGTGTTTGGATCAGAACATTTAATCCAATTCCAGCAAAAGGAGACGCCCGTGGAATCCCATCCCATTCCCGTTTCATCACTTAGTCCGCCTCAGGTTTCCACACAGCGGTGTGACCTCGTCCTCTCACACGTGGGACAAATTGAATTAGGCGGAGTAATGAAGCAAGGTACATTTCATAAGAAATTTCCCTCTCCATTGTGCCCCAAGTCATTGAAGAGACTAATCTGTGCTGCTGGCGATCCCCCCTCACTTAAGTCCGGGGGCTCTCGGGGGCTATCTTTTCAAACAGGAGTCCTCATCGGAGGTCCGGAACCAACCTGGGATGGAACTTAACGACGCTAAGGACCGCGGTGGACAGTGTCAGAGAAGTCCATCAAATTAACACCTTTGATGGATTGCACTTCCCACAGAGCGTTCGAGTAAATTCGTAGCTACTTAAATCCGTACTGCCCTGAGAAGGAAAGGAGAGGGGGCGGAGCCACAGAGACGGTAAACGACGTATGTAATTAATGACACACTTACTCCTAATTAAAACCTCTTAGCTCTCACTCCACAAGGTTGCAGCAGCCGGCGCAAGGTTCCTGCCGAGATACGAGGGACGGGCATTTTGTGACAGCATCACACCTGCTACTGCTGCAATCATATCTCATTAAGTCAGGAATTCATATTCTCCTGGGCCAAAGAGGAGAGGGACGGTTTTGCCATCGCAATGTGAAGATGCTGCCTATGTCTTGAATGTTTGCGGGATTAGTGAGAAAAACACTCGCGGAAATGACAAAATCCACATCTCGGATTGATTGGATTCGTTTAAAAAGAGTTAACAGATGGTCAAGTGTATAAATATCCCAATTGTAAGTCATAAATATGAGATAAAAAGTCCAAATAATGGGATAAAGTCGAAATTATGAGATAAAAAGTTCAAATTTTTAGATCAAAAATCACAATTTTGAGGTACACATACGAAACTAGGAGGTAACAAAGTCTAAATAATAATATAAGGACTCAAAATTATTTAAAAAAAGAAAGTAATTAAGTCACATTTATGCATACTTGCCAACCTTGAGACCTACGATTCCGGGGGGGGGGGGGGGGGCGTGGTCGGGGGTGAGGCGGGGGTGTGGTTGGGGGCGGGGGGCGTGGTTAAGAAGGGAGGAGTATATTTACAGCTAGAATTCACCAACTCGAGTATTTCATATATATTTCATATATATACATACATATATATATATATATATATATATATATATATATATATATATATATATATATATATATATATATATATATATATATATATATATATATATATATGTGTATGAAATACTTGACTTTCAGTGAATTCTAGCTATATATACACTACCGTTCAAAAGTTTGGGGTCACCCAAACAATTTTGTGGAATAGCCTTCATTTCTAAGAACAAGAATAGACTGTCGAGTTTCAGATGAAAGTTCTCTTTTTCTGGCCATTTTGAGCGTTTAATTTACCCCACAAATGTGATGCTCCAGAAACTCAATCTGCTCACAGGAAGGTCAGTTTTGTAGCTTCTGTAACGAGCTAAACTGTTTTCAGATGTGTGAACATGATTGCACAAGGGTTTTCTAATCATCAATTAGCCTTCTGAGCCAATGAGCAAACACATTGTACCATTAGAACACTGGAGTGATAGTTGCTGGAAATGGGCCTCTATACACCCATGTAGATAGTTCACCAAAAACCAAACATTTGCAGCTAGAATAGTCATTTAGCACATTAGCAATGTATAGAGTGTATTTCTTTAAAGTTAAGACTAGTTTAAAGTTATCTTCATTGAAAAGTACAGTGCTTTTCCTTCAAAAATAAGGACATTTCAATGTGACCCTAAACTTTTGAACGGTAGTGTATATATATATATATATATATATATATATATATATATATATATATATATATATATATATATATATATATATATATATATATATATATATATATATATATATATATATATATATATATATATATATATATATATATATATATATATATATATATATTTATTATACATATGAATAAAAGAAATACTTTAATTTCAGTGTTCCGGAGGCTATCCAGTAGATGGCAGTATTGTCCTGTTTAAGAGTGTCACAACATTGCTGTTTACGGCAGACGAACTGCTTTACGGTAGACGAAAACGTGACTGCTGTTGATGTGTGTTGTTACCGCGCTGGGAGGACGTTAATGAAACTGCCTAACAATAAACCCACATAAGAAACCAAGAACTCGCCCTCGATCATTCTACAGTTATAACGTGATTGGGCAGGCACGCTGTTTATATCGTGGGAAAGCGGACGTGAAAACAGCTGACCACACTCAGGTCCGCATGGAGCTGGAGGGGGCGTGGCCTCCAGTTCCGGCTGAATTCCGGGAGATTTTCGGGAGAGAAATTTCTTCCGGGAGGTTTTCGGGAGAGGCGCTAAATTCCGGGAGTCTCCCGGAAATATCCGGGAGGGTTGGCAAGTATGCATTTATGAGATGAAAGTTGAATTATCTGATACAAAGTGAGATTTATGAGTTTAAAAATTGAAATTATTAGATAACTTGAAATTATGTGATTAAAAAGTCAATTTGGAGATACAAAGTCGAAATGGTCGGATTAAAAGTAACAATTTTGAGGTAAAAATACAAATTTATGACATAAGGAAATGTACATTTTGAGATAAAAAGATGAAATTATGAGATCAAAATTAAATTAAAGTGGCCTGACGAGTCCACGTTTCAAATTGTTTTTGGAAACTGTGGACGTCGTGTCCTCCAAAACAAAGAGGAAAAGAACCAAGTAAAAGCCAGCATGTGTGATGGTATGGGGGTGTATTAGTGGCCAAGACATGGGTAACTTACACATCTGTGAAGGCACCATTAATGCTGAAAGGTACATACAGCTTTTGGAGCAACATATGTTGCCATCCAAGCAAGGTTACCATGGACGCCCCTGCTTATTTCAGCAAGACAATACCAAGCCACGTGTTACAACAGCATAGCTTCATAGTAAAAGAGTGCGGGTACTAGACTGGCCTGCCAGTAGTCCAGACCTGTCTCCCATTGAAAATGTGTGGCGCATTATGATTAGAAAGTATCCTTTCTAACTTCAGAGTCAGGTTAAAGATGAAGAGGAGAGTCCCAGTCAGCTCAGCAGCACGAGTCTTCAGAACTCGGGAGTTGACCCGGTCAGGGCCCGTGACTCGGTGCGGTTGACACTCTCCAGCTGTCGCCTCACCTGGCCAGGTGTCAGAGTCACCGGGCTAACTTTCTCAGTGGACAGTTCTTGTAGGGACGACGCGAGTCCTCACAGAAGTTATTGTACTCGGTGTTGCAGTCTGTAATGTCCGTTCCATGAGGCTCGCAGAGCACGTCCCAGTTGGTGGTCCTGCCCAGAGCGAGACGGACCCCCTGGCTAGACCTCCGCACTGACTTTGGAACACACACAGCAGGAACATCCGGAGGTGGTAGTGGCACCAGATTGTAATCAGACCGTCTCAGGGTGGGCAGGACGGTGGCACGGTTACATCTTTTAAATTAGCATACAGTAGCACACAGGGGTCAGCTAACCAAATTGTTGAAAGAGCCGTATTGGACCAGAAATACAAAAAACAAATCTGTCCGGAGACCCCACGTGTTATAATGAAGGCAACACATGATGTAAGTGTCTATATTAGCTATATTAGCCTACTATCAAAATGACTTTAAAAGTCTTATATAAGTGTTACAATGAAGACAACATACGGTGTAAGTGTTTATATTAGCTATATTAGCCTACTATCAAAATGACTTCAAAAGTCTTATACGAGTGTTATAATGAAGGCAACATATGATGTAAGTGTCTATATTAGCTATATTAGCCTACTATCAAAATGACTTTAAAAGTCATATATAAGTGTTACAATGAAGACAAAATATGGTGTAAGTGTCTATATTAGATATATTAGCCTACTATCAAAATAACTTTAAAAGTCTTATATAAGTATTATAATGAAGACACCACATGATGCAAGTGTCTATAATAGCTATATTAGCCTACTATCAAAATGACTTTAAAAGTCGTATAAGAGTGTTATAATGAAGGCAACACATGATGTAAGTGTCTATATTAGATATATTAGCCTACTATCAAAATGACTTTAAAAGTCTTATATAAGTGTTATAATGAAGACAGCATATGGTGTAAGTGTCTATACTAGCTTTATTAGCCTACTAGCCCACTATCAAAATGACTTTAAAAGTTGTATATAAGTGTGATAATGAAGACAGCATATGGTGTAAGTGTCTATATTAGCTATATTAGCCTACTATCAAAATGACTTCAAAAGTCTTGTAAGAGTGTTATAATGAAGGCAACACATGAGGTAAGTGTCTATATTAGCTATATTAGCCTACTATCAAAATAACTTTAAAAGTCTTATATAAGTGTTATAATGAAGACAACACATGATGTAAGTGTCTATAATAGCTATATTAGCCTACTATCAAAATGACTTCAAAAGTCTTATAAGAGTGTTATAATGAAGGCAACACATGATGTAAGTGTCTATATTAGCTATATTAGCCTACTATCAAAATGACTTCAAAAGTCTTATAGGAGTGTTATAATGAAGGCAACATATGATGTAAGTGTCTATATTAGCTATATTAGCCTACTATCAAAATGACTTTAAAAGTCATATATAAGTGTTATAATGAAGACAACACATGATGTAAGTGTCTATAATAGCTATATTAGCCTACTAGCAAAATGACTTTAAAAGTCTTATATAAGTGTTATAATGAAGACAGCACATGACGAAAGTGTCTATATTAGCTATATTATCCTACTATCAAAATGACTTTAAAATTCTTATATAAGTGTTATAATGAAGACAGCACATGACGAAAGTGTCTATATTAGCTATATTATCCTACTATCAAAATGACTTTAAACGTCTTATATAAGTGTTATAATGAAGACAGCACATGATGAAAGTGTCTATATTAGCTATATTATCCTACTATCAAAATGACTTTAAAAGTCTTATATAAGTGTTATAATGAAGACAGCACATGATGAAAGTGTCTATATTAGCTATATTATCCTACTATCAAAATGACTTTAAACGTCTTATATAAGTGTTATAATGAAGACAGCACATGACGAAAGTGTCTATATTAGCTATATTATCCTACTATCAAAATGACTTTAAAAGTCTTATATAAGTGTTATAATGAAGACAGCACATGATGAAAGTGTCTATATTAGCTATATTATCCTACTATCAAAATGACTTTAAACGTCTTATATAAGTGTTATAATGAAGACAGCACATGACGAAAGTGTCTATATTAGCTATAGTATCCTATGTGTTGCAGGCTGACACAAATCTTCATTGACATAAATGTTGAAATGTAATATTTATTCTACACATTTAACAACATTGGATAACTTTAGTAAAACTTCTCAGAGGGTGAGATAACTCCTGGAAATGACTGTCTTAGAATGGCCAAAGGTATAGATGTGTGTGTCCAAGTTAAAGGAAACGGCGGGCTGTCTTCTTCTAATGGATTTATTACAATCTTTGAAAGCTGGGTAACGTTTGCTGTGGTCTGGAACAACATGGCGCACAAACAAGAAGATAATTCAGCCAATATTACGTACAGATAATGTGTCATGGGACATGCAAATATAAATTAAATACACAGAAGACACACATAAAGGAAATTAAATATGCCCACAAACGAGGCATAATGATGCAACGTGTACATACAGCTAGCCTAAATAGCATGTTAGCATCGATTAGCTTGCAGTCATGCACTGACCAAATATGCCTGATTAGCACTCCACACAAGTCAAATAACATCAACAAAGCATTCACGCACAGTATAAAACGTTTGGTAGACAAAATAAGACAAAGGAGTGGCATAAAACACGTCTTTCTGTGGCAGTGGCTGAGAAAGTTGTACAAAAAACGGTTGCGTCACAGCCCACACAACTACGGTGAGTTCAAGGACTGCTGAAATTAGTAGGACAAAATGGCGCCCGCCAAATACTCTCATCAGTGAAGCATAAACACAGACATATTAAACTGTGGGATTTCTAACAATTAGGAAGGTTTGTGGCTTACTTGTTCTCCTACAGAAACTAGATTCAAACAAAAAAAATATATTTTTTCCCAATTTTTTCCATTTCATACATTTTTGAAAAAAGCTCCAGGGAGCCGCGGATTTACCGACCCCAGGTTTTGAGTTTTGTTGTCCTGTGTTGCACAGTGTCTAAATTGGTGGAAAGTCAGTAAAACCGTGTCCAAAGTAACACGATTGAAGTTCCCGGAGATTAGAACAAGGGCTCGGGGTGTTTGGTCTGTTGCCTAGCACTCCAAAGAATGATGTCTGGGGGTAACTAGTAACAATTGTGTTTTTTTTTATCTCATAATTATGACTCACCATTGGGGTATTTTTTATTTATTTTTTTGTGGCGGAAACAAGCTTCTATGCAAGTGCATAAAAACCAGCCCGGAAAAATGTAGAGTAGCGAGAAAGAAGGAAGATATGAGAGAAGCGGGGAAAAAAGCCCAACACACAAGAGGAATCATAACACAACGTCCCCGGATAATAAAAGCTACATGGGAACAATAAAGGGCTATCAACTCACTCACTTGAAAAAACAATAGGGAGCGAGTGCCATTTAGTATTAAAATTTAATGTCGGTTTAATAAAACATTCTGTTGTCTTCAAACAAGAGCAGACTACACAAATCCTCCTGTGAGACTTGCAGGCACTTCATGAATGCCATCCGCTACTCCGGCCTTCCATTAGTCCCAACCCTACTCACGCATCTCCACAGAGCTGAGGCGTTTTGCACAATGCGTCACGCTGCCGTCGACACCACAGGAAGCCCAACTAACCTTGCAGTTGGTTCCAAATAGCGACATGAAACTAGATGAGGCAATTCCTTAAGGAATTGCGTGTGAACGCTCCAATGCTGAAGTTGAACTGAAATGCTGACAGAATGTAGTATAAATGTAAGAATGGTTCAAATGTTACAGAGTTTGAATTTCCAGGAAAACCTGAATTTGGTTTGGAACTTGGGAAAGTGTTAGTTTGAATGTCCAGGATGAGTGGAGTGTGTTGATGTTGGAATGGTTTGAATAAGTTGAAAAATGTGGGAATGGTGCAACTTGGAAAAATGTCCTATTCATTTAATGGGGACTTCCTGGAAATTTGGGAATTAAAAAAAAAGCGGGATTTTTTAGAAAATTGATTAGGGGCATGAATGTCCTGAATGAGCTGAATTGGTTGGTGTTGGAATTGTTGAAATCGGTCAAGAAATGTTGAAGTAGCAACAGTTTTTGAATTGAGAAATGGTATGGAGAAAAAGGAGAGCACACAGATCCTGAACAGGGTGAATATTTTAAAGTTGGAACGGTTTGAATCGGATAAAAAATGTGGGAGTTGTGGAGCTTTGAAGAAGGTCCCATTCTTTTCAATGGGAATTTCATGGTAATTTGGGAATTTTGAGGAAAGCGGTATTTTTTTTTTACATGCTAAAAAAAAATTGAATGTTCTGAATTAGTTGAAGTAGTAATTTTTTAATACAAAAATGGTATTCCAGAATTCCTGAAATTTCGGGAAAACCGGGTATTTTTCTAGGATGAACACAGGGTTTAAAAAAATGGGAATTCATGGAAGTCCTGGAATTTTTTGAACATGGAAAAATTATAGTTTGAATGTCCAGTATGCGTGGAATATGTCAAAGGTGGAATTGTTTGAAACTGTTGAAAACTGTACAAATTGTGGCAGTTTGAAAAATGGATAATTAATTTTGAATGGGGAAATTGTCCCTGAAACTGGGAATTCTTGGAAATCCGGGATTTTTTTTAGAATTATTGAAAGAACACACACAATTTCTGAACAGGCTGAATATTTTGAAGTTGGAATGGTTTGAATCGGATAAAAAATGTGGGAGTTGTGGAACTTGTCCATTGTCCCATTCTTTTGAATGAGAAATTCATGGAAATTTGGGAATTTTGAGAAAAGCGGGATTTTTTATGAAAATGCTAAAAAAAAAATCAAAACAATCAAGAAATGTTGAAGTAGTAACAGCGAATTGTGGAAGTTTGAAAAATGAATAATTCATTTTGAATATGAAAATGTCCCTAAAAACTGGGAATTTGGGGAAATCCGGGAATTTTTTTTGTACAATTGTCGAAGGAGAGCACACAATTCCTGAAAAGGCTGAATATTTTGAAGTTGGAACGGTTTGAATCGGATAAAAAATGTGGGAGTTTTGGAACTTTGAAGAACATCCCATTCTTTTCAATGGGAATTTCATGGAAATTTGTGAATTTCGAAAAAAGCGGTATTTTTTTTTTTTAAATGCTAAAAAAAATGTATGTTCTGAATTTTTTTAAATGGTTGGTGTTAGGATTTTTTTTTAAATCGGTCGAGTAATGTTGAAGTAGTACAATTTTTGATTAAAAAAAATGGTTTTCCAGGATTCCTGACATTTCTGGAAAACCAGGTATTTTTCTAGGATGAACACAGGGTTTGAAAAAATGGGAATTCTAGAAAGTCCTGGAATATATAGGATCATGAAAAAATTATAGTTTGAATGTCCAGGATGAGTGGAATATGTTGAAAGTGGAATAGTTTGAATCTGTTGAAAAATGTGGGAATTGTGGAAGTTTGAAAAATGGATAATTCATTTTGAATATGAAAAATGTCCCTAAAAACTGGGAATAATAGGAAATCCGGGACATTTTTTTTAGAATTGTTGAAGGAGAGCACACAAATCCTGAACAGGGTGAATATTTTAAAGTTGGAACGGTTTGAATCGGATAAAAAATGTGGGAGTTGGGGAGCTTTGAAGAAGGTCCCATTCTTTTCAATTGGAATTTCATGGTAATTTGGGAATTTTGAGAAAAGCGGTATTTTTTTTTACATGCTAAAAAAAAATTGAATGTTCTGAATTAGTTGAAGTACTAATTTTTTAATACAAAAATGGTATTCCAGAATTCCTGACATTTCGGGAAAACCGGGTATTTTTCTAGGATGAACACAGGGTTTGAAAAAATGGGAATTCTAGGAAGTCCTGGAATTTTTTTGAACATGGAAAAATTATAGTTTGAATGTCCAGTATGCGTGGAATATGTCAACGGTGGAATTGTTTGAAACTGTTGAAAACTGTGCAAATTGTGGCAGTTTGAAAAATGGATAATTGATTTTGAATGGGGAAATTGTCCCTGAAACTGGGAATTCTTGGAAATCCGGGATTTTTTTTAGAATTGTTGAAAGAACACACACACTTTCTGAACAGGCTGAATATTTTGAAGTTGGAATGGTTTGAATCGGATAAAAAATGTGGGAGTTGTGGAACTTGTCCATTGTCCCATTAATTTGAATGAGAAATTCATGGAAATTTGGGAATTTTGAGAAAAGCGGGAATTTTTCTAAAAATGCTGAAAAAAAAAATCAAAACGGTCAAGAAATGTTGAAGTAGTAACATTCCTAATTGTAAAATTGTCGGGAAATTTTTCTAGAATGAAAACAGGGTTTGAAAAAAAAACGAGAATTCTGGGAACTCCTGGAATTTTTTTGAACATGGAAAAATGATAGTTTGAATGTCCGGGATGAGTGAAATATGTACTTATATGGGACTCCATCACCCAGAACTACAGCTTAGTAAACAAATTAAAACGGAGGATGAACATAATTAAACGCTTAAATACCAAGTAAGTATATTGTGTTCTGTTTCCACTTGGCGTGACCTCAAGATGCAGAAAGAGTCTCTAATCCTCAAACGCACGTGTAGCGTTAGGCGACAAAGTTAGCATAGCAGGACATGACCTCTGTAGAGCAAACATGAAACGCATACCGTAGCAACCAGGGAATAATCCCGCAAGGAATGCAAGGTGACACTGGCATGTAAAGCTCTCTGATTATCGATTAGAAGCAGGCGATTCTTCTGATCACTAATCAGAGGCAGGTGAGCCCAAATCAGCGCTCCTAGCAACTAGAGGTAAACACAGGACAAAATGTGCACTGAAAACAGAAATAAATAAACACTAATCACAGGAAAACTACAACTCATATTTGTTGTTGTGATGACCTAATACTGCAGGTCCTGACAACAAAAAATATAAATACTGTGCTTGTTTATTTATTTAATAATAAACAAATAAAAATTGCGTTAAAATATTTCAGCGTGTGAATAAGTACTTTTTGAGCATATTCAACAAATATTGCAATAATATTGTTAAGAGTGACATTTTGGTCACAATAACCATTGGGGTGTCAAAAATATCAATTGAATCACGAATATTAATCAGCGTTTTTTTTTTTGTTTTTTTTTAATATGTCCTGTCCAGCCACTCAGACAAATCGTATAGTTTATGTAGATGATCTATATCCACTGTACACATTTACCTTAGAAAAGAGAAGTGTTGGATACTTCTCTTGTTGCCTTATTTGTATTTGACTTTATTAAATGTTTGGGTAGAATTTTATCAAACAAAACCAGTTTTATTTTAAATAACATAACAAAAATGTATCAGAGCTCTTTATCTATTTTATGGAGGAATTTAATTCATCATAGAACCGGCATCCAGTGTTATTAAAAAAGTGTCGATTTTGAATCGAGAATGTTGAAAAATGTTGGAAATATGGTTAGAAAAAAAACAGGAATTCCTGGAAATTTGTTGAACGTGGAAAAATGGCTGTTTAAATTTCCAAGATGAGTTGAATGTGTTGAAGGTGGACTGGTTTGAATCTGTTGAAAAATGTGGGAATTGTGGAAGTTTGAAAAAAAGATAATTTGTTTTGAATGGGGAAAATGTCCCTAAAAACTGGGAATTCTAGGAAATCCGGGAATTTTTTTTAGAATTGTTGAAGGAGAGCACACAATTCCTGAACAGGCTGAATATTTTGAAGTTGCAACGGTTTGAATAGGATAAAACATGTGGGAGTTGTGGAACTTTGAAAAATGTCCCATTCTTTTCAATTGGAATTTCATGGAAATCTGGGTATTTCGAGAAAAGCGGGATTTGTTTTGAAAATGATTTTTAAAAAATGGAATGTTCTGAATTAGTTGGTGTTGGAATTTTTCAAAACGTTCAAGAAATGGTGAAGTAGTAACATTTTTAATTGAGAAATAGTATTACAGAATTCCTGAAATTTCGGGAAAACTGGGTATTTTCCTAGGATGAAAACAAGGTTTGAAAAAAAATGAATTCTGGGAACTCCTGGAATTTTTTTAAACATATAAAAACTGTACTTTGATTGTCCGTGATGCGTGGAATATGTTGAAGTTGGAATGGTTTGAATCTGTTGAAAACTGTGCGAATTGTGGAAGTTTGAAAAATTGATAATTCATTTTGAATATGAAAAATGTCCCTAAAAACTGGGAATTCTGGGAAATCCAGGATTTTTTTTGTACAATTGTTGAAGGAGAGCACACAATTCCTGAAAAGGCTGAATATTTTGAAGTTGGAACGGTTTGAATCGGATAAAAAATGTGGGAGTTGTGGAACTTTGAAGAACATCCCATTCTTTTCAATGGGAATTTCATGGAAATTTGGGAATTTCTAGAAAAGCGGGAATTTTTTTTGGAAATGCTAAAAAATAAAAAAATTCAAAACAGTCGAGAAATGTTGAAGTAGTAACATTTTTAATTGTGAAATGGTTTTACAGAATTCCTAAAATTTCCTGGAATTTAGTTAATCATAGAACCGGCATCCAGTGTTATTAAAAAAGTGTCGATTTTGAATCGAGAATGTTGAAAAATGTTGGAAATATGGTTAGAGAAAAAACAGGAATTCCTGGAAATTTGTTGAACGTGGAAAAATGGCTGTTTAAATTTCCAAGATGAGTTGAATGTGTTGAAGGTGGAATGGTTTGAATCTGTTGAAAAATGTGGGAATTGTGGAAGTTTGAAAAAAAGATAATTTGTTTTGAATGGGGAAAATGTCCCTAAAAACTGGGAATTCTAGGAAATCGGGGAATTTTTTTTAGAATTGTTGAAGGAGAGCACACAATTCCTGAACAGACTGAATATTTTGAAGTTGCAACGGTTTTAATAGGATAAAACATGTGGGAGTTGTGGAACTTTGAAAAATGTCCCATTCTTTTCAATTGGAATTTCATGGAAATCTGGGTATTTCGAGAAAAGCGGGATTTGTTTTGAAAATGATGTAAAAAAAATAGAATGTTCTGAATTAGTTGGTGTTGGAATTTTTCAAAACGTTCAAGAAATGTTGAAGTAGTAACATTTTTAATTGAGAAATAGTATTACAGAATTCCTGAAATTTCGGGAAAACTGGGTATTTTTCTAGGATGAAAACAAAGTTTGAAAAAAAAGGAATTCTGGGATCTCCTGGAATTTTTTTAAACATAGAAAAACTGTACTTTGATTGTCCGTGATGCGTGGAATATGTTGAACTTGGAATGGTTTGAATCTGTTGAAAACTGTGCGAATTGTGGAAGTTTGAAAAATTGATAATTCATTTTGAATATGAATAATGTCCCTAAAAACTGGGAATTCTGGGAAATCCGGGAATTTGTTTGTACAATTGTTGAAGGAGAGCACACAATTCCTGAAAAGGCTGAATATTTTGAAGTTGGAACGGTTTGAATCGGATAAAAAATGTGGGAGTTGTGGAACTTTGAAGAACATCCCATTCTTTTCAATGGGAATTTCATGGAAATTTGGGAATTTCTAGAAAAGCGTGAATTTTTTTGAAAATGCTAAAAAAGAAAAAATTCAAACCAGTCGAGAAATGTTGAAGTAGTAACATTTTTAATTGTGAAATGGTTTTACAGAATTCCTGAAATTTCCTGGAATTTAGTTAATCATAGAACCGGCATCCAGTGTTATTAAAAAAGTGTCAATTTTGAATCGAGAATCGATTATGAATCGAATTCTATTTCCAAGAATCGAATCAATTCGAATTGTGTGGTGCCCAAAGAATTTTTTTTCAAATGCCGGTCCCTAACCAAGACGGTGTACGAAAATCTGTAGAAAATTTTCAGCAAACTGTCATGATCCGTGACAGATCCGGATCATGTTTTTGTTATGTTCTGTTAGTTTTGGAGTCTTTAAGTTCCTGTTTGACACCTGAGTTTGTTTTAGTTACCATGGCTACTTTTGATTTTCACCTGCCTCTGGTGTTCGGGACGCACACCTGCTTCTAATCAGAGGACTATTTAAGCCTGCCTTTGCCAGTCAGCCGTCCTGGCATCATTATTGGTTTCATGCCACAGTTTCGTGTTTGTTCTATGCCATAGTTAACGCTATTGGTTTCATGCCACAATTTTGTGTTTGTTCTATGCCATAGCTAATGCTATTGGTTTCATGCCACAGTTTCGTGTTTGTTCTATGCCATAGTTAACGCTATTGGTTTCATGCCACAGTTTCGTGTTTGTTCTATGCCATAGCTAATGCTATTGGTTTCATGCCACAGTTTCGTGTTTGTTCTATGCCATAGCTAACGCTATTGGTTTCATGCCACAGTTTCGTGTTTGTTCCATGCCATAGTTAATGCTATTGGTTTCATGCCACAGCTTTGTGTTTGTTCTATGCCATAGTTAATGCTATTGGTTTCATGCCACAGTTTCGTGTTTGTCCTATGCCATAGTTAATGCTATTGGTTTCATGCCACAGTTTCGTGTTTGTTCTATGCCACAGTTTTGTGTTTGTTCTATGCCATACTTAATGCTATTGTTTTCATGCCACAGTTTCGTGTTTGTTCTATGCCATAGTTAATGCTAGTCGTTTCATGCCACAGTTTCGTGTTTGTCTCATGCCACAGTTTTGTGAGGTTCATGTCTATAGTTTCATGTCCTAAGTTTTTGCCTGGTTGTGCTTACTGATCTCGAAGCAATTTTATTTTGTTACATGTGTAATGATAAGTGTGACCAGTAGATGGCAGTCATACATAAGAGATACGTGTAGACTGCAATATGACTCAAGTAAACGACACCGAAATTGTATATGTCCCATTGAAAATATAGAACATTACACATGGAATTTACAAAATCTATCAAAATGTTTTAGTACGTTTTTAGTAAGTTATGAAGATGCACCGCTTGATGGATTGTACTGTGCTTCAACATAGGAGTATTATTATGGTGTGTTTATAAGGTAAGACATTATGTGGTGTTTTGTTTCGCAATTATATTCAAAAACAACTTTTCTTACCTTCTTGTACCTGCTGATCTGTATTTGGGATCTGCATAAATCCTGAAAATGTGCGCGCGTCCGCCTTTGTAGTCGATACGCTTCTTATTTCTCTCTACTTTCTTGTTATGGGTCATTCATCCTCCGCAGTTGCCATTTCTAATATAAAGTAGTGCAAAGTTCATACTTTTATCCGTCCGTAAACTTGCCGTGAAAGCCCTAAAACATACCGGTGTAGTGAGTTTATATTATTCACCCAAGGAACTTTAGTTATGAGGAGATGCTGCTCCGTTATTGATTGAAGTAAAGTGTGAATGTCATTAAAACAGTTAGCGCCATCTTTTGACACTTCTTCCACTCCCGTCCTTGCACGCTACACCGCTACAACAAAAATGACGGGGAGAAGACGCTGTCGAAGTGGAGGCACGTAAAAAAAAAAAAACGCCCACAAAACGGCGCATTCTTGAAGCGACGGTCAGTGAGGGACTTGAATATGATCTGTCACATGGTGTTTGGTTGTACATTGTGGACGCCGTATTTGCTCCGCAGTAAGTCTTTGCTGTCGTCCAGCATTCTGTTTTCGTTTACTTTGTAGCGAGTTCAGTTTTAATTTCGTTCTGCAATGCCTTTACTTAGGGGCACTCACCTTTTGTTTATTTTTGGTTTAAGCATTAGACACAATTTTACCTTCACAATGCCTCCCGCTGTTTCCGACGTCTACAAAGCAATTAGCACCGGCTGCCACCTACTTACTCTGCCGAGCTCTACACAACACCCACACTCAACAACAACACATCATTTGCAGACTACAATTACTGGTTTGCAAAAAAATATTTTTCACCCAAATAGGTGAATATAGACAATCTTCCACGGCACACAAGACTGCATCTCAGTGGTTGAAAAACACTGATGTAGACCACAAGGAAGTATGGAGAAAAAAAACAATAATATGACTATTTTAGGGCGCCTTATATATGAAAAAATTCGAAAATAGACCATTCATCGGCAGGGCGCCTTATAATCCGGTGCACTCTATGGTCCGTAAAATAAGATATACATTTTTTTTTTTTTTAACCACACAAACAATGGCGAAAAAGTTTCTGTCATACCAAGCCGTGCACTGCAAAAAGTCAGTGTTCAAAAACAAGGAAAAAAATACAAAAATGAGGGGTATTTTACTTGAACTAAGCAAAATTATCTGCCAATAGAACAAGAAAATTTGGCTTGTCAAGACTTTCCAAAACAAGTACAATTAGCTAACCTCAATGAACCCCAAAATACCTTAAAATAAGTACATTCTCACTAATAACAAGTGCAATTTTCTTGATAGCAAAAACAAATAAGAGACATTTTTTTCTCATGTTGAAAAATATTCTTAAATTAAGTAAATACAAGTGCCATTATCGTGACATAATGATATGCGCTCGGCATTACATTTCTTGAAACCAGCAAACTTACACTAAAAACTAGTTTATTGTTCTTAATGGAAAGGCAAAAAGGCAACGCTCAGGCAAATCATAATGTCTAAAAATGCATTTGGAGGAGAGACGCTTGTACAGTGTGTCAACACGCTCTAAAGAAAGATTGTACGTCTCCTTGTATTTGGACTTTCCCTGATTACATGGCAACAGCTGTTTCTAAGGGACGTGGGGTCGTAAACAGCGTTGCCTTTGGTTACAGAACAGTTCAAAAGAAAAGGTTGTAAACAGTTCACAATAAAGGTCGTAAAACAGTTCAAAGAAGCGGTGCCTGGAGGGCTTTTGTAGTTCTTGGGTCAAGACACTATCTTTCTGTTGATTACAATACATGGAAGAAACAGAACACCTTCATGTTGCTTCCCCCCCTACACAGTGGAGTTTTACAAGCCTTCTTCTTGGTAGGTTCAAAGATATGTTTTGGTCTTCTCGTCGGGAACTCATTGAAACACAAAGTTTTTGTGATAACTTAGATACAATTATTCTAACACATATACACTACCGTTCAAAAGTTTGGGGTCACATTGAAATGTCCTTATTTTTGAAGGAAAAGCACTGTACTTTTCAATGAAGATAACTTTAAACTAGTCTTAACTTTAAATAAATACACTCTATACATTGCTAATGTGGTAAATGACTATTCTAGCTGCAAATGTCTGGTTTTTGATGCAATATCTTCATAGGTGTATAGAGGTCCATTTCCAGCAACTATCACTCCAGTGTTCTAATGGTACAATGTGTTTGCTCATTGGCTCAGAAGGCTAATTGATGATTAGAAAACCCTTGTGCAATCATGTTCACACATCTGAAAACAGTTTAGCTCGTTACAGAAGCTACAAAACTGACCTTCCTTTGAGCAGATTGAGTTTCTGGAGCATCACATTTGTGGGGTCAATTAAACGCTCAAAATGGCCAGAAAAAGAGAACTTTCATCTGAAACTCGACAGTCTATTGTTGTTCTTAGAAATGTAGGGTATTCCTCAAAATTGTTTGGGTGACCCCAAACTTTTGAACGGTAGTGTATATATATATATATATATATATATATATATATATATATATATATATATATATATATATATATATATATATATATATATATATATATATATATATATATATATATATATATATTTACATTGTAATTTTGAAGAATTTATCTGAATGTGCATGAACTATTTCCGTTCAAAATTGTTTTGAAATGTCACATGTTAAATGTTTAAATATTAACTGTAAAATTAATTATGACACACAATTGTGTCAAAGTCATGTTTTTTTTTATATTTCATGCTTGAAATAAGAAATGCTTACTTTGAAAAAGCAGTTTCATACGTGTGAATGTTGATGACCCAGGTTTTGCAACAGTTGATATTCTAGTTTCAAGCATGTTTTACTCAATATAGGTCATCAAATCTCAGCAACAAGCTGTAATATCTTACTGAGATCATTTAGGACCAAAACCCTTAAAACAAGTAAAACACTCTAACATAAAATCTGCTTAGTGAGAAGAATGATCTTGTCGGACGGAAAATAAGCAAACATCACCCTTATTTGAGATATTTCATCTTACTTAGATTTCACTTTTTGCAGTGTAGTTGAGCGTTTCCAACTCTGATGTCCTGACGAAGGTCGGTGGATCAGTCGGAGAAAGCCGCCAAACGCTTCGGTTAAGACGTTAACTCGTGCTCCCGACGTCGCTCGTTATTTGATCAGACGTCTCCCCATCTCTCTTAACTCACCTGACAACGGCTAATTCGAAACAAGCGCATTAACGGAAAAAAAGATGGATAAGCTCATTCCGTTTTATTTGAATGTCGTGGGGGAAAGTAAATAAAAAATGATTCCGCCGCTAATTCGACTTGTCGTCCGGGAATCGGTGATGGATGGGCGTTGTTGAGCCCGGATCAACCTCAGCTGGAGGCTATGCTTGATCACTGTCACTGAATCTCAGGATAGTCGGTGTACGAGTGACGGGCCGCCAGGCAACACCTCCTCATTCTTCACTCTGTCCTTCCTCCACCTACACGAAAACACTATTTTATCAATCTGCCTCTCACTACTACTGGAATATATAAACAGTCCTGACAATAGAACACCTTGCAGGAAACATAGCAGCAGAAAAGTGCAGTGAGGAAAACATTTTTATAACATGCAAGTTTTCTGACTATAGAGCGCACACCCACTAAAATTTTGAAGACAAAAAAAGGGTCCCATTGTGGGGCGGCGTGGCCTGCGGACCTGCAGCGAAGCGGGGTGTGTCAGGACCGGCTTCGAGATTAGTGACGAGTGCGTAGCAGATCCATTCTATGTGTCATACTTGATCATTTCGCGATATTGCCATATTTTTGCTGAAAGGATTTAGTCGAGAACAACGACGATAAAGTTCGCAGCTTTTGGTCGCTGATAAAAAAAAAGCCTTGCCTGTACCGGAGGTAGCGTGACGTCACAGGTTGTGGAGCTCCTCACATCTGCACATTGTTTACATTGATGGCCACCAGAAGCGAGAGCGATTCGGACCGAGAAAGCGACAATTTCCCCATTAATTTGAGCGAGGATGAAAGATTTGTGGATGAGGAAAGTGAGAGTGAAAGGACGAGAGGGCAGTGGAAGCGATTCAGATAGGGAAGATGCTGTGAGAGGCGGGTGGGACCTGATATTCAGCTGGGAATGACTAAAACAGTAAATAAACACAAGACATTAATATACTCTATTAGCCACAACACAACCAGGCTTATATTTAAAGGCCTACTATATTTTAGATTCTGATTTACATTTCGACAGTCACATCAAATCAGTAACAAAATCGGCCTACTATCACCTCAAAAATGTAAAAAGACTTAGAGGGCTCATGTCAGCTCAAGACTTAGAAAAACTTGTACATGCCTGTATTACCAGTAGGCTAGACTATTGTAATGGTCTCCTTGCAGGTCTTCCCAAAAAAAACTGTCAGGCAGCTACAGCTTGTTCAGAACGCTGCTGCTAGAGTTCTAACAAAGACCAAAAAATGTGAGCGCATTACACCAATTCTTAAATCCTTACATTGGCTCCCTGTACATCAGAGAATAGATTTCAAAATCCTCCTGCTCACATATAAATCACTACATGGTCTAGGGCCCAAGTATATCACTGATATGCTCCCACTATATACGCCCTCTAGATCACTAAGATCTTCTGAGACCAATCTGTTAGCGGTTCCAAGAGTAAACTCAAATCAAGGGAGATCATCATTCAGTCACTATGCAACACATAGCTGGAATAAACTTCCTGAAGATGTCAGACTCTCCCCAACTCTCACTACTTTTAAAACTAGACTGAAGACTTTTATGTTCACCTTAGCTTTCAGCTAAATCTTTTAATCTTTTAACTTTTAACGTCTGCACTGTTTTTATTTTTATTGTCTGCATTTTAATTTTGCTTTTATTTTCTTTCATTTCACTTTGTTGTCTGTGAAGCACTTTGAGTCTGCCTTGTGTATGAAAAGCGCTATACAAATAAAGTTGCCTTGCCTTGCCTTGCCTTACTGAAATGAAATGTTCTTATTCAAACGGGGATAGCAGATCTATTCTATGTGTCATACTTGATCATTTTGCGATATTGCCATATTTTTGCTGAAAGGATTTAATATAAAACAACGACGATAAAGATCGCAACTTTTGGTATCCGATTAATAAAAAGGCTAGCCCCTACCGGAAGTAGCGTGACGTAGTTAATTGAAAATATCCACAAAGTTCCCTATTGTTTACAATGATGGCCACCAGCAGCGAGAGCGATTCGGACCGAGAAAGCGACGATTCCCCCATTAATTTGAGCGAGGATGAAAGATTTGTGGATGAGGAAAGTGAGAGTGAAAGGACGAGAGGGCAGTGGAAGCGATTCAGATAGGGAAGATGCTGTGAGAGGCGGGTGGGACCTGATATTCAGCTGGGAATGACTACAACAGTAAATAAACACAAGACATATATATACTCTATTAGCCACAACACAACCAGGCTTATATTTAAAGGCCTACTGAAATGAAATGTTCTTATTTAAACGGGGATAGCAGATCTATTCTATGTGTCATACTTGATCATTTTGCGATATTGCCATATTTTTGCTGAAAGGATTTAATATAAAACAACGAAGATAAAGATTGCAACTTTTGGTATCTGATTAAAAAAAAAGGCTAGCCCCTACCGGAAGTAGCGTGACGTAGTCAATTTAACATATCCACAAAGTTCCCTATTGTTTACAATCATGGCCGCCAGCAGCGAGAGCGATTCGGACCGAGAAAGCGACGATTTCCCCATTAATTTGAGTGAGGATGAAAGATTCGTGGATGAGGAAAGTGAGAGTGAAAGGACGAGAGGGCAGTGGAAGCGATTCAGATAGGGAAGATGCTGTGAGAGGCGGGTGGGACCTGATATTCAGCTGGGAATGACTACAACAGTAAATAAACACAAGACACTTGAGTCATACAACTTGGTACTTGACACATACTGACTGTTAGCATGCTAACATTAACAGGCTAACTTTTTAACACATTTTTCAGTCGTACTGTTCAGAGTCATGACTTGGTACTTGACACATACTGAATGTTAGCATGCCTATGCTAGCATGCTAACTAACATTAACATGCTAACTTTTTAGCACATTTTTCAGTCGTACTGTTCAGAGTCATGACTTTGTACTTGACACATACTGAATGTTAGCATGCCAATGCTAGCGTGCTAACTAACATTAACATGCTAACTTTTTAACACATTTTTCAGTCGTACTGTTCAGAGTCATGACTTGGTACTTGACACATACTGAATGTTAGCATGCTTATGCTAGCGTGCTAACTAACATTAACATGCTAACTTTTTAACACATTTTTCAGTCGTTCTGTTCAGAGTCATGACTTGGTACTTGACACGTACTGAATGTTAGCATGCCAATGCTAGCGTGCTAACTAATATTAACATGCTAACTTTTTAACACATTTTTCAGTCGTACTGTTCAGAGTCATGACTTGGTACTTGACACATACTGAATGTTAGCATGCCTATGCTAGCGTGCTAACTAACATTAACATGCTAACTTTTTAACACATTTTTCAGTCGTACTGTTCAGTCATGACTTGGTACTTGACACATACTGAATGTTAGCATGCCAATGCTAGCATGCTAACTAACATTAACATGCTAACTTTTTAACACATTTTTCAGTCGTACTGTTCAGAGTCTTAACTTTGTACTTGACACATACTGAATGTTAGCATGCCAATGCTAGCGTGCTAACTAACATTAACATGCTAACTTTTTAACACATTTTTCAGTCGTACTGTTCAGAGTCATGACTTGGTACTTGACACATACTGAATTTTAGCATGCCTATGCTAGCATGCTAACTAACATTAACATGCTAACTTTTTAACACATTTTTCAGTCGTACTGTTCAGTCATAACTTTGTACTTGACACATACTGAATGTTAGCATGCCAATGCTAGCGTGCTAACTAACGTTAACATGCTAACTTTTTAACACATTTTTCAGTTGTACTGTTCAGAGTCATGACTTGGTACTTGACACATACTGAATGTTAGCATGCCAATGTTAGCATGCTAACTAACATTAACATGCTAACCTTTTAGCTAATGTTTCAGTCGTACACTTGAGTCATACAACTTGGTACTTGACACATACTCTATTAGCCACAACACAACCAGGCTTATATTTAATATGCCACAAATTATTACCGCATAACAAACACCTCCCCCCTCCCGTCCATATAACCCACCAATACGAATCAAACACCCGCACAACACACTCAATCCCACAGCCCAAAGTACCGTTCACCTCCGTAAAGTTCATACAGCACATATATTTCCTCAAAGTTACGTACGTGACATGCACATAGCGGCACGCACGTACGGGCAAGCGATCAAATGTTTGGCGTACTCACGGTACCGCGTATCCAACTCAAAGTCCTCCTGGTAAGAGTCTCTGTTGTCCCACTTCTCCACGGGCCAATGGTAAAGCTTGACTGTCATCGTTCGGGAATGTAAACAATGAAACACCGGCTACGACGTAGCCGCTACGTGTTTGTGTTGCTGCAGCCGGCCGCTAATACACCGCTTCCCACCTACAGCTTTCTTCTTTGCTGTCTCCATTGTTCATTAGACAAATTGCGAAAGATTCACCAACACAGATGTCCAGAATACTGTGGAATTTTGCGATGAAAACAGACGACTTAATAGCTGGCCACAATGCTGTCCCAAAATGTCCACTACAGTCCGTGACGTCAGGCTAACAGTGCTAAACAATTGATGCTTTAATAGTTACTGACATATGTACTTTACCTTTTTCTCGATTAGCGATTAGCATGTTGAGGCTAACAGCGCAAAACAACTAATGCTTTATTGTTTACTGACATATTTACTTGACCTTTTTCTTCATTAGCGATTAGCATGTTGAGGCTAACAGTGCTAAACAACTGATGCTTTAATATTTACCTTTTTCTTGATTAGCGATTAGCATGTTGAGGCTAACAGTGCAAAACAACTAATGCTTTATTGTTTACTGACATATTTACTTGACCTTTTTCTTCATTAGCGATTAGCATGTTGAGGCTAACAGTGCTAAACAACTGATGCTTTAATATTTACCTTTTTCTTGATTAGCGATTAGCATGTTGAGGCTAACTGCTAAAAAACGGATGCGTTATTATTTACTGACGTATTTACTTTACCTTTTTCTTCATTAGCGATTAGCATGTTTAGGCTAACAGTACTAAAAAATTGATGCTTTAATAGTTACTGACATATGTACTTTACCTTTTTCTCGATTAGCGATTAGCATGTTGAGGCTAACAGTGCAAAACAACTGATGCTTTATTGTTTACTGACATATTTACTTGACCTTTTTCTTGATTAGCGATCAGCATGTTGAGGCTAACAGTGCTAAACAACTGATGATTTGTTATTTACTGACGTATTTACTTGACCTTTTTCTTGATTAGCGATTAGCATTTTGAGGCTAACAGTGCTAAACAACTGATGCGTTATTATTTACTGACGTATTTACTTTACCTTTTTCTTTATTAGCGATTAGCATGTTGAGGCTAACAGTGCTAAACAACCGATTCTTTATTATTTCCTGACATATTTACTTTATCTTTTTCTTGATTAACGATTAGCATGTTGAGGCTAACAGTGCTAAACAACTGATGCTTTATTATTTCCTGACATATGCACTTAACCTTTTTCTTCATTAGCGATTAGCATGTTGAGGCTAACAGTGCTAAACAACTGATGCTTTATTATTTATTGACATATTTATTTGACCTTTTTCTTGATTAGCGATTAGCATGTTGAGGCTAACAGTGCTAAACAACTGACGCTCTGTTATTTACTGACATATTTATTTTACCTTTTTCTTGATTAGCGATTAGTATGTTGAGGCTAACAGTGCTAAACAACTGATGCTTTATTATTTCCTGACGTATTTACTTTACCTTTTTCTTGATTAGCGATTAGCATGTTGAGGCTAACAGTGCTAAACAACTGATGCTTTAATATTTACTTTACCTTTTTCTTGACTAGCGATTAGCATGTTGAGGCTAACAGTGCTAAACATTTGATGCCTTAATAGTTACTGACATATTTACTTGACCTTTTTCTTGATTAGCGATTAGCATGTTGAGGCTAACAGTGCTAAACAACTGATGCTTTATTATTTATTGACATATTTATTTGACCTTTTTCTTGATTAGCGATTAGCATGTTGAGGCTAACAGTGCTAAACAACTGATGCTTTAATATTTACTTGACCTTTTTCTTGACTAGCGATTAGCATGTTGAGGCTAACAATGCTAAACATTTGATGCCTTAATAGTTACTGACATATTTACTTTACCTTTTTTCTTGATTAGCGATTAGCATGTTGAGGCTAACAGTGCTAAACAACTGATGCTTTATTATTTATTGACATATTTATTTGACCTTTTTCTTGATTAGCGATTAGCATGTTGAGGCTAACAGTGCTAAACAACTGATGCTCTGTTATTTACTGACATATTTATTTTACCTTTTTCTTGATTAGCGATTAGTATGTTGAGGCTAACAGTGCTAAACAACTGATGCTTTAATATTTACTTGACCTTTTTCTTGATTAGCGATTAGCATGTTGAGGCTAACAGTGCTAAACAACTGATGCTTTATTATTTCCTGACGTATTTACTTTACCTTTTTCTTGATTAGCATGTTGAGGCTAACAGTGCTAAACAACTGATGCTTTAATATTTACTTTACCTTTTTCCTGACTAGCGATTAGCATGTTGAGGCTAACAGTGCTAAACATTTGATGCCTTAATAGTTACTGACGTATTTACTTGACCTTTTTCCTGATTAGCGATTAGCATGTTAAGGCTAACAGTGCTAAACAACTGATGCTTTATTATTTACTGACATATTTATTTGACCTTTTTCTTGATTAGCTATTAGCATGTTGAGGCTAACAGTGCTAAACAACTGACGCTCTGTTATTTACTGACATATTTATTTTACCTTTTTCTTGATTAACGATTAGTATGTTGAGGCTAACAGTGCTAAACAACTGATGCTTTAATATTTACTTGACCTTTTTCTTGATTAGCGATTAGCATGTTGAGGCTAACAGTGCTAAACAACTGATGCTTTATTATTTCCTGACGTATTTACTTTACCTTTTTCTTGATTAGCGATTAGCATGTTGAGGCTAACAGTGCTAAACAACTGATGCTTTAATATTTACTTGACCTTTTTCTTGACTAGCGATTAGCATGTTGAGGCTAACAATGCTAAACATTTGATGCCTTAATAGTTACTGACATATTTACTTTACCTGTTTTCCTGATTAGCGATTAGCATGTTGAGGCTAACAGTGCTAAACAACTGACGCTTTGTTATTTACTGACATATTTATTTTACCTTTTTCTTGATTAGCGATTAGCATGTTGAGGCTATCAGTGCTAAACAACTGATGCTTTAATATTTACTTTACCTTTTTCTTGATTAGCATGTTGAGGCTAACAGCGCTAAACAACTGATGCTTTACTATTTACTTTACCTTTTTCTTGATTAGCGATTAGCATGTTGAGGCTAACAGTGCTAAACAACTGACACTTTGTTATTGACTGACATATTTACTTTACCTTTTCCTTTATCGAGTTTCCCCTCCTTTGTTTTCTTCCTTCCCCGCGGTCGGCACAGTTTTAATTAATTTTGACGTGTTTAATAAATAAATTGGCCCCTCCCCCCCACGGCGAGCGAGCAGCGAGCGATCAAGGAAAAGTGGGGGGTGACTTTTTTTTGGCTATTATCATTTTGTATTCATTTTAATTGGATTCTGCATTCCATTTTAAGACTGAGCTCGTTTTTATTCTTTATTTTCCGCCATCGCGGCCGCGCGCCCTTGCCACGCTCCTAAATTAACCTTATCTTGTTGAGGAAGGGCCCGATGCCCCGGCATGCGTTTGTTTTTTGCAGCCACCGCTTGAGACTGATTCATCGCTAAATAAAAGAGAAAAACATCTTATTCGGGTTTTCCCTTTTCAAGGCCACGTACTCGGCGGCCGCACGGCCTCCCTTTGGAAAGGAGAAAATCAATGTTGTTCGGTTAGGAGGAGAAAAATTGACATAATTAAATGTAGTACAGCATCAGCATCCCACAAAGAGCAGAGGTTAATGTGTTCCCCCCGGTCCGTGCCGTAAAAAGCGTTGTTCAAAACAGTTGTGCGATATTAGGCAAAGGGCCAAGCAGACCCTGAGGGACCCGCGGTGCTACTTCAAGTTCCATAACCCCGCACTGTAAATGATGCATTCCCTGCATTACAGCTCGGAACATGGGGCCCCTCGCCGCGTGAACGACTACTTTGACTTTTATACTAACGCTTACATAAAGAAGGCGATTCATACAAGAGTGTATAACGATGTTTTTTTCACACCCAGGTCATCGTTTATTTCTTGTTCTTTTTCTCGTTTCTGGAACTCACACTCCACACGTATTGTAATAAATAGTCAAACGTATCATAGTCATCATGGCTAATTGGTTCCAGGTCTGAGTAAATCAAACATGTTCATAGTTAGAGCATAAAAACACCTCAGGCTACACTGCAAAAAGTCAGTGTTCAAAAACAAGAAAAAATTAAAGCTGCAAGCGGCGTTGGTCGGGCCCGCATATTTGGCAGGTGCTAGTTGCTGAAGGATGTCAATCTATGAAATGTAGGTCTAAGTGAGACCTACATAGAGGTTTTTGTTTCATGTCTCTAAGACGTTCCTACCGGAAGTTACAAGCAGTTTTGTCTGTTTTCCTCCGAGGAGCAGTTTTGTCTGTGTTTTATTCCTAGGGGGCGCTAGAGCGCAGTTTTGAGTTTTGGGGTTCGGTTTTTTTATTAGATCGCAATTTTCGACAGTCCTGATGTGTGTACAAAGTTTGGTGAGTTTTGAAGTATTTTAAGGGGGTCAAATTACAGCTCAAAGAGGCAAAAATGAGTGTTTTTATGAAACTTTTGTTTTGAAGGGGTGATTGCCAACTTCCTGTTGATTTTTGCTGAAGGATGTCAGTGTATGAAATCTAGCTCTAAGTCAGACCTACATAGAGGTTTTGGTTTCATGTCTCTAAGACGTTCTTACCGGAAGTTACAAGCAGTTTTGTCTGTTTTCCTCCGAGGAGCAGTTTTGTCTGTGTTTTATTCCTAGGGGGCGCTAGAGCGCAATTTTGAGTTTTGGGGTTCGATTTTTTTATTAAATCGCAATTTCGCCAGTCCGGATGTGTGTAAAAAGTTTGGTGAGTTTTGAAGTATTTTAAGGGGGTCAAATTACAGCTCAAAGAGGCAAAAATGAGTGTTTTTATGCAACTTTTGTTTTGAAGGGGTGATTGCCAACTTCCTGTTGATTTTTGCTGAAGGATGTCAGTGTATGAAATCTAGCTCTAAGTCAGACCTACATAGAGGTTTTTGTTTCATGTCTCTAAGACGTTCCTACCGGAAGTTACAAGCAGTTTTGTCTGTTTTCCTCCGAGGAGCAGTTTTGTCTGTGTTTTATTCCTAGGGGGCGCTAGAGCGCAATTTTGAGTTTTGGGGTTCGGTTTTTTTATTAAATCGCAATTCCGCCAGTCCGGATGTGTGTAAAAAGTTTGGTGAGTTTTGAAGTATTTTAAGGGGGTCAAATTACAGCTCAAAGAGGCAAAAATGAGTGTTTTTATGAAACTTTTGTTTTGAAGGGGTGATTGCCAACTTCCTGTTGATTTTTGCTGAAGGATGTCAGTATATGAAATCTAGCTCTAAGTCAGACCTACATAGAGGTTTTTGTTTCATGTCTCTAAGACGTTCCTACCGGAAGTTACAAGCAGTTTTGTCTGTTTTCCTCCGAGGAGGAGTTTTGTCTGTGTTTTATTCCTAGGGGGCGCTAGAGCGCAATTTTGAGTTTTGGGGTTCGATTTTTTTATGAAATCGCAATTCCGCCAGTCCGGATGTGTGTAAAAAGTTTGGTGAGTTTTGAAGTATTTTAAGGGGGTCAAATTACAGCTCAAAGAGGCAAAAATGAGTGTTTTTATGAAACTTTTGTTTTGAAGGGGTGATTGCCAACTTCCTGTTGATTTTTGCTGAAGGATGTCAGTGTATGAAATCTAGCTCTAAGTCAGACCTACATAGAGGTTTTTGTTTCATGTCTCTAAGACGTTCCTACCGAAAGTTACAAGCAGTTTTGTCTGTTTTCCTCCGAGGAGCAGTTTTGTCTGTGTTTTATTCCTAGGGGGCGCTAGAGCGCAATTTTGAGTTTTGGGGTTCGATTTTTTTATTAAATCGCAATTCCGCCAGTCCGGATGTGTGTAAAAAGTTTGGTGAGTTTTGAAGTATTTTAAGGGGGTCAAATTACAGCTCAAAGAGGCAAAAATGAGTGTTTTTATGAAACTTTTGTTTTGAAGGGGTGATTGCCAACTTCCTGTTGATTTTTGCTGAAGGATGTCAGTGTATGAAATGTAGGTCTAAGTCAGACCTACATAGAGGTTTTTGTTTCATGTCTCTAATACGTTCTTACCGGAAGTTACAAGCAGTTTTGTCTGTTTTCCTCCGAGGAGCAGTTTTGTCTGTGTTTTATTCCTAGGGGGCGCTAGAGCGCAATTTTGAGTTTTGGGGTTCGATTTTTTTAATAAATCGCAATTCCGCCAGTCCGGATGTGTGTAAAAAGTTTGGTGAGTTTTGAAGTATTTTAAGGGGGTCAAATTACAGCTCAAATAGGCAAAAATGAGTGTTTTTATGAAACTTTTGTTTTGAAGGGGTGATTGCCAACTTCCTGTTGATTTTTGCTGAAGGATGTCAGTGTATGAAATCTAGCTCTAAGTCAGACCTACATAGAGGTTTTTGTTTCATGTCTCTAAGACATTCCTACCGGAAGTTACAAGCAGTTTTGTCTGTTTTCCTCCGAGGAGCAGTTTTGTCTGTGTTTTATTCCTAGGGGGCGCTAGAGCGCAATTTTGAGTTTTGGGGTTCGATTTTTTTATTAAATCGCAATTCCGCCAGTCCGGATGTGTGTAAAAAGTTTGGTGAATTTTGAAGTATTTTAAGGGGGTCAAATTACAGCTCAAAGAGGCAAAAATGAGTGTTTTTATGAAACTTTTGTTTTGAAGGGGTGATTGCCAACTTCCTGTTGATTTTTGCTGAAGGATGTTAGTGTATGAAATCTAGCTGTAAGTCAGACCTACATAGAGGTTTTTGTTTCATGTCTCTAAGACGTTCCTACCGGAAGTTACAAACAGTTTTGTCTGTTTTCCTCCGAGGAGCAGTTTTGTCTGTGTTTTATTCCTAGGGGGCGCTAGAGCGCAATTTTGAGTTTTGTGGTTCGATTTTTTTATTAAATCGCAATTCCGCCAGTCCGGATGTGTGTAAAAAAGTTGGGTGAGTTTTGAAGTATTTTAAGGGGGTCAAATTACAGCTCAAAGAGGCAAAAATGAGTGTTTTTATGAAACTTTTGTTTTGAAGGGGTGATTGCCAACTTCCTGTTGATTTTTGCTGACGGATGTCAGTGTATGAAATCTAGCTCTAAGTCAGACCTACATAGAGGTTTTTGTTTGATGTCTCTAAGACGTTCCTACCGGAAGTTACAAGCAGTTTTGTCTGTTTTCCTCCGAGGAGCAGTTTTGTCTGTGTTTTATTCCTAGGGGGCGCTAGAGCGCAATTTTGAGTTTTGGGGTTCGGTTTTTTTATTAAATCGCAATTCCGCCAGTCCGGATGTGTGTAAAAAGTTTGGTGAGTTTTGAAGTATTTTAAGGGGGTCAAATTACAGCTCAAAGAGGCAAAAATGAGTGTTTTTATGAAACTTTTGTTTTGAAGGGGTGATTGCCAACTTCCTGTTGATTTTTGCTGACGGATGTCAGTGTATGAAATCTAGCTCTAAGTCAGACCTACATAGAGGTTTTTGTTTGATGTCTCTAAGACGTTCCTACCGGAAGTTACAAGCAGTTTTGTCTGTTTTCCTCCGAGGAGCAGTTTTGTCTGTGTTTTATTCCTAGGGGGCGCTAGAGCGCAATTTTGAGTTTTGGGGTTCGGTTTTTTCATTAGATCGCAATTCCGCCAGTCCGGATGTGTGTACAAAGTTTGGTGAGTTTTGAAGTATTTTAAGGGGGTCAAATTACAGCTCAAAGAGGCAAAAATGAGTGTTTTTATGAAACTTTTGTTTTGAAGGGGTGATTGCCAACTTCCTGTTGATTTTTGCTGACGGATGTCAGTGTATGAAATCTAGCTCTAAGTCAGACCTACATAGAGGTTTTTGTTTGATGTCTCTAAGACGTTCCTACCGGAAGTTACAAGCAGTTTTGTCTGTTTTCCTCCGAGGAGCAGTTTTGTCTGTGTTTTATTCCTAGGGGGCGCTAGAGCGCAATTTTGAGTTTTGGGGTTCGGTTTTTTCATTAGATCGCAATTCCGCCAGTCCGGATGTGTGTACAAAGTTTGGTGAGTTTTGAAGTATTTTAAGGGGGTCAAATTACAGCTCAAAGAGGCAAAAATGAGTGTTTTTATGAAACTTTTGTTTTGAAGGGGTGATTGCCAACTTCCTGTTGATTTTTGCTGAAGGATATCAGTGTATGAAATCTAGCTCTAAGTCAGACCTACATAGAGTTTTTTGTTTCATGTCTCTACGATATTCGTACTGGGAGTTAGAGGAAGTTGTGTCTGTGTTTGTTTCCTAGGGGACGCTAGAGCGCAATTTTGATTTTTGGGGTTTGGTTTTTCCACTAAAGAGTTTTGTTCGCGTTTTTTGATGTGTGTATAAAATTTGGTGAGTTTTGAAGCATGTTAAGGGGGGCAAAGTAGTGTGCAAAGCTCCGGAAGAAAAAAGAAAGAATAATAATAATAATAATAATAATAAAACCTTACAAATTCAATAGGTGGAGATAACGTTAGAACACCATTAAAATGTCAATTTTGCCAAGTACGGAACCTTTCACTTCCAATTCTTATTTATCTTAAATCTATTCATAATGTTAAAAAATCGATAAAAAAATATATGTTTATATATTTCTTATAAGAATTTTTTAAATTTAATTTAATTTGTATTTATTTATTTATTTATTTTATTTTTTTAATTGTATTTAACCAAAAAAAATAAAAAATAACAAAATTTCAAAAGTCGTTTTTAGGCCATCTCCATGCAACCAGACGGAGGTATTCTCACCTGTAACCTGTTGTGAATTTTTTTAAATGTATGATTAGTACACCAAATAAGGCATTGCGAGAATCGGTTTGAGTCGACAATTGTGTTAATATGTGTAGAGAAGCCTTTCCCCCCCTTTTAAAAAAAAAAAAAAAAAAATCTTTTTTTTTAAATATTTAAAAAAAAAAAAATTAACAAAGAAATCTTTTATATAGAGGAAGGACGTGTAGAGATAACGTTAGAACACCATTACAATGTCAATTTTGCCAAGTACGGAACCTTTCACTTCCAATTCTTATTTATCTTAAATCTATTCATAATGTTAAAAAATTGATAAAAAAAAAGGCTGTGCGGGCCCTAAAAATACAAAAATTAGGGGCATTTTACTTGAACTAAGCAAAAATATCTGCCAATAGAACAAGAAAATGTGGCTTGTCAAAACTTTCCAAAACAAGTAAAATTAGCTAACCTCAATGAACCCAAAAAATACCTTAAAATAAGTATATTCTCACTAATAACAAGTGCGCTTTTCTTGATAGAAAAAAAAAATATGAGACCTTTTTGCTAAATTTGTTGAAAAATATTCTTAAATGAAGTAAATGCTAGTGCCATTATCTTGACATAATGATATGCGCTCGTTAAACTTATACTAAAAACTAGTTTATTGTTCTTAATGGAAAGGCAACAAGGCAAGCGCTTGTTACTCTCGGGGTCTCCTAGCCGCTCAGGCAAATCATATTGTCTAAAAAGGCATTTTTCCATGGATAACATGACATCATCGCGTCAAGTGCGTGCTCTTTCAGTCAATTAGTGCGCATATATACAGACCGGCCCCGGGCCAAACATTTTTTTATTGTAATTTTGAAGAATTCATCTGAATGTGCATGAACTATTTCTGTTCAAAATTGTTAGAAATGTTAAATGTTTAAATATTAACTGTCAGTTTACTGTACTGTACCAACTGTACTACTATATGAGTATGTGTTTTCTATTGTTTCATTGAAAATAAAACAGCAAAGTCCATTTGGCCGTCATCTGTTTTAATTATGAGACACAATTGTGTCTAAGTCATGATTTTTTATTTCATGCCTGAAATAAGAAATGATTACTTTAAAAAAAAGTAGTTTTATACTTGTGAGTGTTGTGATGACACAACAGCTGATATTCTAGTTTCAAGCATGTTTTACTCAATATAGGTCATCAAATCTCAGCAACAAGCTGTAATACCTTACTGAGATCATTTAGGACCAAAACAAGTAAAACAAGTAAAACACTCTAACATAAAATCTGCTTAGTGAGAAGAATTATCTTATCAGACAGAAAATAAGCAAATATCACCCTTATTTGAGATATTCAATCTTACTTAGATTTCAGTTTTGTGAATATGTTAACACTAAACCGTCTATTTTAATTATGTAAAAATACACAATGGACATATTCATGTAAAATAGACAATGGACGTTATACTTTTGTAATGTTTATGCTATGTTTACATTTTCAGTCTTACAAACCTAAATGAAGGAAGAAGTGTAAATAAATAAAACCGTGGAAGGAAAATAATTCAAAGGAAGGAACATCAATCCCCAAGAAAACTGCTGGGGCTTCTGTTTCTTCATGCTGTTAACTATCTGTCGAGCTGCACACGCTGGAAACGAGTAGCGAGGGCAAATTAATGGATTTATTGACAGTGCAGTGCGAAAGCCGATGTGTTTACTTTGAAATTAAGTAGACGCAGACTTGAAGGAATATAAACTGCGGAGGCACTTTCTGAAACATGTTGGGCTCTTGAAACCGCGGCCCTCTTCATTATGCAGTTGAATTTTTTCAACTCAAAGTTGCGAAACTGTAACAGCACAGCATAAAGTTATGTATGTGCATGTTTCATGTGATACAATTGCGGATCGGCCAGTGGCATCCGTTACCCGCATTGTTAGCTACCTCGAGCTCGCAGTTTTTTGATATTTAGAATGAATAGAAAAAATACCTGTTCTTGTCTCACGTAGGATTTGTGGGTGTCGGCTAAAATTCCAAACTCCAAAATTTCTAAAGTTCCGTTTTCCATTCAGCAGACCAATCAAGAAGGCAGATATTAGCAGCAAAGCGGTCTACCTTGGAACCGGTATGTCGTCATGCGGCAGAGTGACACCAGCCGGAACCTTCCACATCCACGTTGTGTGTGTTATTGTTATTGTTGAGTAAACACAAAATGTCCGTCAATCTTTCGGACATCATTTATATCCGTTTTCCAGGCTCGAAGTCGACCAATTTGCATGTCTATGGGACGTGGACATGAAGTTGAGGCGCAGAAGCGAGGACCGAGATAACAGCGACAATGACGCCAGCGTGAAGATACTCTTTGTACTGTTGTCAGGCTTATTCTACAAGCTAATTAGATCACAAAAAGCAAAGAAAAACATTGATATTCACGGAAATACAGCTTTGATGGGTACTCCAACGTTTTAATAATTAATTAGCTGCTGCATTCCACAATTTCATACCTCTTGAGACCCCTATCGACAAGCATTAGTCAATCATAATAATAATAATAATAATAGATTGTATTTGTAAAAGCACTTTAAATTGAGCAAACAACCTCAAAGTGCTACAGTGCATTAAAAAAAATAAAAGATAAAAAGTGGAACAGCCTAATAGCTAGAACTAGCACACATATATCTAAGAAAAGTTGTTTTTTTAAAAAAAGAAAGGTTTTTAAGCTTTTTTTAAAAACATCCACAGTCTGTGGTGCCCTCAGGTGGTCAGGGAGAGCGTTCCACAGACTGGGAGCGGCGGAGCAGAAAGCAAAAAATTTCAAAAAATCATCGGGTCTAGGCTTAGGGTTGTACAGTATACTGGTAATAATAAAGTACCGTGATACTAATAAATTAAAAACGGTACTATAATGACTCCGAAAAATACCTGTACTATTTTAAAAGAAAATCCTTACCAGAGTACTTACAAGCGGAGAAAGTGTGAGGAGGCAGAAAGGACACATTTTGGCTTAAAAAAATGGTTAAATGTGAAGCTATAAACACTCCACAAGAGGTGCTTTAATACATAGTTGTGTATCAAACAAACATGGCGGATCAACGTTGTCTTTATTAAAAAGCCAAAACAACAACGACGACGAGCTGGACTGTCCTGTATGCGCTGCTCCGCCAACACGCGTGCACACACACACACACGGAAGTCCCTCTGGTGCCCTCACAAGCGATCAGAAATCACAAAGATTCTTAACTTTAACAACCATTCACAGTCTGCGGTGCCCTCAGGTGGTCAGGGAGAGCGTTCCACAGACTGGGAGCGGCGGAGCGGAAAGCCCGGTCTCTCCCATTGTTCGGAGCTTTGTCCTCGGAGGTTGGAGGGGGTTAGCCTGTCCAGAGCGGAGGTGTCGTGTGGAGTATTTGAGGTACTAAGTCACCTTGCTCATCTCAATGCTAGCTGCCAATTGAATAACAAAGCTAACACGTGTAGATTATGACATCAGCTTTCGGAATTGTACCAAATCATCGTGTATATGCTTAGGGTTGTACGGTATACGGGTAATAATAAAACACTGCGATACTAATTAATTAAAATGATACTATAATATCTCTGAAAAAATGTACTTTTTACAAGAGTACTTACAAGCAGAGAAAGTGTGAAGACATGGGAGGCAGAAAGGACACATTTTGGCTTAAAAAATGGTTAAATGTGAAGCTATAAACACTCCACAAGAGGTGCTTTAATACATAGTTGTGTATCAAACAAACATGGCGGATCAACGTTGTCTTTATTAAAAAGCCAAAACAACGACGACGACGAGCTGGACTGTCAATGTGCACACACACACACACACGGAAGTCCCTTTGGTGCCCTCACAAGCGATCAGAAATCACAAAGATTCTTAACTTTAACAACCATTCACAGTCTGTGGTACCCTCAGGTGGTCAGGGAGAGCGTTCCACAGATGGGTGGATCTACACATACATGGACTGTAACCCATACTTGCCAACCCTTCCGGGAGACTCCCGAATTTCAGTGCCCCTCCCGAAAATCTCCCGGGGCAGCCATTCTCCCGAATTTCTCCCGATTTCCACCCGGACAACAATATTGGGGAAGTGCCTTAAAGACACTGCCTTTAAAGTTCTCTCTCACCTGAAACCTTCACCACTTAAAAGCCGCATTCTGTCCAGGCATCCGCTTTTCCTCCATATAAACAGCGTACCGGCCCAGTCCCATAATAATGTACCGTTGGACGGGTTTAACAATGGTCTTTACTTGAAGATGTCAACAAATGCTGACACGTTGTATGATCAATTAACTGGTATAAAGAAAACGCAAGGCATACTTGGTCAACAGCCATACAGGTCACACTGAGGGTGGCCGTATAAACAACTTTAACACGGTTGCAAATATGCGCCACACTGTGAACCCACACCAAACAAGAATGACAAACACAATTGGGGAGAACATCCGCACCGTAACACAACTGTGGAGAGGCGGGGCCGGCGAGCGAGCAGCAAGGCAGGGCACGCCGGGGCCCGGCCCAAGATGGCGGCAAGGAGGCGAGCGAGCGGCGAGGCGGGGCATCCAATCTCCTCTCGCTGAAGAAAAGGGGAGCAGCAGAGAGAGATGAAGAGAAGGCTGGAAGGAGCCAACGAAAAGCTGACGCGGAGCGAGAGAGAAGGAGAGCCCGAGACGACGAGCGAGCGGGCGGAGGAGAGGAGCTGAAAAGCGACCGGGACTGAGGTTTTGTTTGAAAAAAACAAACAAACGTAAAACTGCTCAGAGATGTCGCTATTTGATGGTCCATGGAACCCTCAAGGCGGCTTGAGTCCGTCACAACAACATAAACACAACAGAACAAATACCCAGAATCCCTGGAAGCACTAACTCTTCCGGGACGCTACAATAACATCTACGGTTTTTGGAGCTCAGTGCACAACTGCACACACAACAAGAAGGAGACGAAGCAGAAGAACGAAGAAGAGACGTGGCGACGACGAGTAAGGAGAAGAAATACGCTTGCAAGTTTCAAAATGATTGGAAAAAAGAATTTCATTTCATCCAGAAAAGCTCGAAGGGGAAGAGGTATGCTGCCTGCACCTCAACCCCACCGCCCCAACCCCACCCCCGCAACCACGCCCCGAAAACTAAATATGTTGACACGCATACTTTCCAGACGTGCTAAATAAAGTGCCCGCAGAGCAGTTTCAGCCTTGATAAATCACATTGATTAATTGTATTTCCATCTCCTCCCAGCAGATATAGATCATCTACATCAACAATATGATTCGTCTGAGTGGCTGAACAGGACAGATTTAAAAAAAAAAAAAAAAGTGTCATGATGTTTTGTGTTTTCTGTTTGTTTTGGACTCCTTAACTTCCTGTTTGTGCACCTCCTGAGTTTGTTACCATGGCTACTGATTATTTTCCCCTGCCTCTGGTGTTCAGGACGCTCGCCTGTTTGTAATCAAATACATTATTTAAGCCTGCCTTTGCCGGTCACTCGTCCTGGCTTCTTTGTTTGCTTCACGCTACACGCTACTTAGCTCATGCTAAGTCTAGCTTCAAGTGCTATCGGCACCTTGTTCCGTCGGTTGTTTTCTGTTTTGTACCTCTTCGATTCTTGTTTCAAGATTAAATCATGTTCCTACCTGCAAGTCCTGTCCGGAGTCGTCCGTTTGCATCCCGGGAGAACGAACCTGGCGTAAAGATGCGACCCCAACGTATTTTTTGGATCGATTAAGAATCGTAACAAATAAGAATCGCGATTAATTTAAAAATATATATATATAATTTTTTTTTCACACCCCTAACTTCAACCATATAATTTCCCCATTTGTGGGATGACTAAAACTATCTTTCTATTGTGCTTACTCAATCTTCACAAGTTTAGTAGAGCAACTTTGCCCGCATTGTCAAATTTGCACGTCTTTTAGCACACGCAAACCTTTAGTAGACCAGCCCCTTAGATACATTTGAAACATGTCAAATGATTGGAGTAATACATAAAACACATTTATGACCAGTGTTGGTAATAACGGCGTTATATAATGACGGCTTCTTTTACCAGCAACGAGTAATTCATTACTTTTAGACAAACCTGCCATCCAAACAATACCCCGTTTGTTGACATGAAGATATGACAGCCATGGAAGCGCATTCAATCGCTTTATCAAGCAGAGGCAACACAATCCGGTGAAAAGATTGGACGGACGTGGCGTCAGAGCCAACAAACTGCCGCTGCTAACTGCTAAAGCTAACAAACACAGCTGTGTTGAAACGCTACCGGGCAACAGGCCTCATATGAAACTGCGTATGCCAGATATTTGAAGTTGTTTTTATTAAGTAACATATTAACTACTTTCCTTAGTAATTAATTCATTTTATGAAATAGTAAATCCACTAGTAATTCAACTACTTTTTCGGTAGAGTAATGAGTAACTGTAATTAAATATTTTTTAAATGTAAAATGTTCAGAACACTGTTTATAACACAGTCTATAATTTATTGTCAATCAATCAATCAATGTTTACTTATATAGCCCTAAATCATGAGTGTCTCAAAGGGCTGCACAAGCCACAACGACATCCTCGGCAAGGAAAAACTCAACCCAATGGGATAACAGTGAGAAACCTTGGAGGGGACCGCGGACGTTGCATGTTTTTGTTTCTTTTGTGAGGCTCTGCGTTCTCTACTGACATGTCGTACTGCATGTAAACGTTACACATGCAATACCTTCAAATTGTTACACTTTTGATATGTACAGTAACATCTCGGACTTCAATTTTTTCTCGTAGTCAAACAACTCAGAGGTCATCTCAAATTTCAAGAAACAGACGGTCCGAAGTTTTAACAAAATCCAACATTTTTTCCTGATTAACATTACATTTGCATTATTTCTTACTGGTAATAGAATTAAATGGCAAATTAATGTTACACAGAGTTCTAATAGTACATTCTATGTATTTCACATGTTATTTAATTACACTGTATTGCGTTCATTTAGTGTGCTATGAGTCGTTTGCCCTCACGAGATGCTAACCAAGGTGTTGGGCGGGATTTAGGATGATTCGGTGTGGCCTCTGCAGGCGAGCACGGCCCAGCCGGTGTTTCGGCGCTTCGGAGTGTCTCGCTGTTATCTGGCAGGTGTCGGGCAGCAGGGATCACAACAACCTGCTGGCGGCGCTCTAGGAGCTTCCTGTCTGGAGCCTCGCAAAGGCGAGAGACTGATGGTCA